>NW_028270182.1:16059298-16359298 GCF_037043375.1 Chiloscyllium plagiosum
CAATGAGTTGGGCAGAATCAAGAGATTGCCATTGTTTTTCAAACTGAATAGAAAAGATTAAATGGGGCTTCATATGGATATTCAAAATCATTCGTGTTCCAGAAAAATGAATAATTATCATGGATAAACAATGTCCCCATTGATGGCATTGATGACAAACACATCAACGTAATTTAAACCCATTGATGAAAGTAACAATGGAGACATGTGTGAAAGCCTGTCCTGCAGCTAATCATGAGCATCTGGGTGCACTGCCTGTGATGATGGTGCAGACAGATTCCATGGAGGTTGTTCAGGGGGGAATAGGCAGCTGGAAAGGCAAAGTGTGCAGGACAGAAACACAGTGAGCATTCTGAGTCCAGAGAGCATTCCGACTGCCATTGGGCATTGGCAGGTAAACATCGTCGAATTACTTTGATCAACTTTGTGAAGGGATATATTATTCCATTTGTCAACTCTTCACTGAATTTCCTCTGGGTAACTGCATAAATAAAGGTGTTTGTGCAGCAGCTCAGGAGCTGGAGCATGAAGCCAATCTCACTGACAAATGTTGGCAGAGGAACTGGGTATCCCAAGTAATCAAATCATTTTAAGATGGAATAAGCAATGAACACCACCCCTAACATGATGAAATTGCCAGATATAATAAATAACATAATCATGGATTTCCCCCGACTCCCCATCCCGGGGTCACTGGCACTGTCCCCAGTTATCCGACTCTGGAGTCTCCTGCGAGCTCTGTTGGCTGAAGCTGCAGGGAGGTTCATGAAGCTTTTCACCATCCAGGACAAAGCAGCCCACTTCATTGCCACCACATCCACAAATATCCCCTCCCTCCACCACCGACACTCAGAAGCAGCAGTGTGCACCATCTACAAGATGCATAGTTTAATGTTTAAAGTAGTTGTCCATTAAAAACAAGATGGTGCCGTTTTAAAGCAGAGATGAGGTGACATCTTTTCTCTCAGAAGGCAGTGAGCCTTTGGAATTCCCTTCCTCAAAAGACAGCGGTTCGAGAATTTTTAAGTATTTTATAAGGCAAAAGTGGACTGTTGATGATGAAGGCATTGAAAGATGATCAGAACATGCAGGAATGTAGAGTTGAGGTTAAAATCAGATCAGCCATGACCTTATTGAATGGTGCACCAAAATGACAGTCCAAACTGAGAGGGCATAGGTTTAAGGTTAGAGTGGAAAGATTTAAATGGGACATGAGAGGCAACTTTTTCATAAAGAGGGTAGTTCATGTATAAAATGAGCTGCCAGGGGAAGTGGTGGGGCTTGGCACAATTACAGCATTTAAAAGGCATCTGAATGGGTATATGAATAGGAAGGGTTTAGAGGGATATTCGCCATGTGCTGGCAAATTGGAATGGGTTTATCTCGGATACCTGGTCAGCATGGATGAGTTGGACTGAAAGATCTGTTTCCATTCTGTACATCTCTATGACTCGAATGGAAGTCAATTTATTATGACACATTGCAGTGTTCCAATGTTGTTTAGTTGCTTCCTGCATTGGAACACATCAAAAGCTTTCTGAAAATCTGTGTTCACCGCAGATTACACCGCAGATTTGCGACTTTGTTTGGATAATCCACACACAAAGACAACTGGCAGGCTGTTAAAAAATAATTTCCCATTCATACATTTGCATTAAACCTGCCCAGTTATTTTCTCAGCGTCTGGGTGCCAACATATTTTATAATAGACCATTAATTTCCAACTATTTACATTGTATCTTAAATTCGACATTTCCTACTTTCTCCTTCCGTCCCTTCTTAAACAGTAGGATATAACTCTGAAGATGGACGAGGGAGATCCAGTAGATGTAGTGTACCTGGACTTCCAGAAAGCTTTTGATAAAGTCCCACATAAGAGGTTAATGAGCAAAATTAGGGCGCGTGGTATTGGGGGCAAGGTACTGGCTTGGATTGAAAGTTGGTTGGCTGATAGGAAACAAAGAATAGTGATAAACGGCTCCATTTCAGAATGGCGGGCAGTTACCAGTGGGGTACTGCAGGTATCAGTGCTGGGACCGCAGCTTTTTACAATTTATGTTAATGATATAGAAGATGGTATTAGTAATAACATCAGCAAATTTGCTGATGATACTAAGCTGGGTGGCAGGATGAAATGTGAGGAGGATGTTAGGAGATTACAGGGTGACCTGGACAGGTTAGGTGAGCGGTGAGATGCATGGCAGATGCAGTTTAATGTGGATAAATGTACGGTTATACACTTTGGTGGCAAGAACAGGAAGGCAGATTACTACCTAAATGGAATCAATTTAGGTAAAGGGGCAGTACAGAGCGATCTGGGTGTTCTTGTACACCAGTCAATGAAGGTAAGCATGCAGGTACAGCAGGTAGTGAAGAAGGCTAATAGCATGTGGGCCTTCATAACAAGAGGGATTGAGTATAGACGCAAAGAGGATCTTTGCAGCTGTACAGGGCCCTGGTGAGACCACACCTGGAGTACTGTGTGCAGTTCTGGTCTCCAAATTTGAGGAAAGACATTCTGGCTATTGAGGGAGTGCAGCGTAGGTTCACGAGATCAATTCCAGGAATGACGGGACTACCTTACACTGAAAGACTGGAGCGACTGGGCTTGTATACCCTTGAGTTTAGAAGACTGAGAGGGGATCTGATTGAGATGTATAAGATTATTAAAGGATTGGACACTCTGGCAGCAGGAAACATGTTTCCGCTGATGGGTGAGTGCCAAACCAGAGGACACAGCTTAAAAATACGGGGTAGACCATTTTGGACAGAGATGAGGAGAAACTTCTTCACCCAGAGAGTGGTGGCTGTGTGGAATGCTCTGCCCCAGAGGGCAGTGGAGGCCCAGTCTCTGGATTCATTTAAGAAAGAGCTGGATAGTGCTCTCAACAGCTGGATAGTGGAATCAAGGGTTATGGAGATAAAGCAGGAACAGGATACTGATTAAGGATGATCAGCCATGATCATATTTAATGGTGGTGCAGGCTCGAAGGGCAGAATGGCCGACTCCTGCACCTATTGTCTATTGTCTATTGCACCCTTTCAAACTGCAGATACTGTCCCCAAGTTTCTATATTGGCCACCAACACATCCAGTATCACCATGCTCCCTTCGTTAATTGCTCTGAACATGTAACCTGGGGATTTGTCAACTTAGAATAAGATTAATTTCACCAGTACTGCTTTGTTTCCACAATACTTCTTTCTCAGTTCATCATTCTCACGAGTCCCTCTGAATAAAAGGCACTGCCTTAGGCAGAGAATCTGCCGATCGGCTACTGCCTCATGATCTGAGCCTCAATACTGAGGGAGGGCCTTATTGTCCGAGGTTCATTCCTAACAGTGCACCTCATTGTCAGAGAATCTGTTCTGAGGCAGTGCCTCACACGAATGGGCTCAGAGATGCTGGAACGCTACACCATTAAAGGATCAATACTGAGTTATTGCAGCACTGTCAGAGTCAATTCTGAGGGCTCCCTCAGTACTGGCTCTCTCACTGTGCTCCACTATCAGTACTGAGCCTCTAAATGTGTGGCCCATCCTCAATTCTGATCCCCATGTAAACAGGCACAGCCTCAGAATGGACCCTCTGACAAAAAGGCACTGCCTCAGTATTGACTGACTATGATGCAGTCCCTCAGCACCGATCCTTTGACAGTGAGGCACGCCTTCAGTTTTGACCCTGTCATAGTGCTGCAATACCTGAGTACTCAGCCCGAAATTATCTGGCACTCCTTCAGTTATAAACCTCTTATAATAAGGCATTGTCTCCATATTGACCGTCTTGTAAGAATCCGTTCCCCACAGTTCTGACCATTTGATAGTGCTTCCATATCTCAGATAATGAGGGAATTGGTGCAGTGTAGCACGAAATGGGAAAATCAGGTCAGGCAATACTGAATGGGAGAATGAGAGTAGGGCACCTCTAAATGGGACAATTGGCTGGTTCATCAGTAAATATGAGAATTAGTGCAGGGCAATACTGATTGGAGAAATTGTTCAGGAGATCAGAAAATGGGGGAATTGGTCTTGGGAAATACTGAGTTGGAGAATTGGTGCAGGGCATCAGTAAATGTGAGAGTTGCTGCAGAGTGCTAATAAAAGCATTTGTAAATGGGAGAACACGGGCAGGGAATCAGTAAGTCGGAGAAATGTTGTAAATGAGCAGGAAAGTGGAGATTCACACAAGGCACCACGAAATGAAAACAAAATTGAGCAGGGTACAATTTTGCAGAAAGTGTATATCAGACAAATTGGGAGAAACGGGTCAAGACAACACTGAACGGGAGAATTGGTGCAATTCATGATGAAAGGGAAGATTTGTGCAGGATCAGTTACTTGGGAATTTGTGCAGGGAAATCCAAAATTCGAGAATTCTAGCAACGGACAACTAAGTGGGAGAATTGTTACAGAGAAATATTAAATGGAAGAACTGGTGCACAGTGGAACTAAATTAGAGAACTGGGGCTTGGCACCATGAAAATGGAGAATTAGAGTAGGGCACCCTTAAATGGTAGAACTGGGCTAAGGCATCAGTAAATGGGAGAGGTGTGGGTAAATGGGAGAATTGGGGGGCATCAGTAAATGGGAGAAGTTGTTCTGGATGTAAGTTTGCTCGCTGAGCTGGAAGGTTCATTTTCAGACCATATTAGGTAACATCTTCAGTGAGCCTCTGGACAAAGCACTGCTCAATGATATCACAATCAAAAAAATTAATGGAAGGTATAACCAAATGAGAGATGCTGATTTGAACTCACTTCTTATTCTCCTCATCTTACACACACCTCATACCTACATACTCAGCCAGTCCCACACACACACACACACACAGTCGCTGATCAGTTCCAGCTAGATTGCTGGTTTTGAACATCCACGAGGACAATCATCCTAACCCCAGCTGTTCTGCCCTGTTCCCAAACATAGCCTCTGATTGCAATCTGGAGTGTGATACAGGAGCCTCTCAGTGTCGGAGGGTGGTGAGTCTTGAGCCTGGCCCAGGTGTGTGAATGTCCTGTGTTCATCTGACATCCAGGGATTCTTTTGTAGAGCTTTCATACATGGAAATCCCAACATATTTGGTCATTCGGGTCCTTGTGTGCCTGTGTGAGCGAGTTGCGTGTGTGTGTGTGTATGTGTGTGTGTGTGTGTGTATGTGTGCGTGTGTGTGTGTGTGTGTGCACATGCATACCACCCTGCATTTTTGGGTCAAATTATGACTTTACTCAAGGACTTATTGAAATATGACGTTAAGTTATTTGATTGTGATATCATTGAATGAGCTTTACTCTGTATCAAACTCAATGTTTACCTGAGCAGGGAGGGAATGATAGGGCCGAAGATCTGGATCCCCAGCGGGGTCTCTCGGTTCCACGATTGGTCAATAAGCACTCACAATCGGTCTGGCTGTTTAAGACTTCATTGTTGATTTCTTCATACGGTCGGGCGCAGAGCATCCGGGAACACAGAGGTTGAGCACTTGCGTATTCCTTGGAGGAGCTGCACACACCAGCTTATTACAAAGACATTTTTATACTTTTCTTAAAGCAGTGTAAGGGTGTAATCCCATAGTCCGTTCAAACAATTACCAATCAATAAATGATATTGCTTCACTGGCAGTTACTTGGTCCAATGATATTAACTGGGAAACAATGTTAATTTGTCCCAATGTTTCGGTCACTTTTTTCCCACGAAATAGAACGACTACACCTGGACCCGAAGGTCAGCCAGAAATGTTAGTACTTTCTTATCTTGTCGAGTTACTTCTGTATTCTCAAGGGCGCATTGTCTGCTAATCTCTTTTTGCAGCACTCTGGGGGTACTTATTTCTGCAGCTTAAGCAGAATTATCAGTTAGCAGTCTAGAAGCCATTTTGTCATGCTAACTTGCATTGGGAAGCTATCTCATTTCCATCTAAGTTACCAAGAGAATCCGTTAGGCGGTTGCCCCTGACTGTAACTAGTCACACTAGTTACACAGGCATAGGTCATGAGCCTCCATGTTCTGGATCAGTGGTGCTGGAAGAGCACAGCAATTCAGGCAGCATCCGAGGACAGGCAAAATCGACGTTTCGGGCAAAAGCCCTTCATCAGGAATAAAGGCAGAGAGCCTGAAGCGTGGAGAGATAAGCTAGAGGAGGGTGGGGGTGGGGAGAGAGTGGCATAGAGTCGAGTTTGTTTCAGGACATGGTTGAAGAGCTTCAGGGCTGAGGAAATGACCTGGGAGTTGCAGTGAGTTATTCCTGATGAAGGGCTTTTGCCCGAAACGTCGATTTTGCCTGTCTTCGGATGCTGCCTGAATTGCTATGCTCTTCCAGCACCACTGATCCAGAATCTGGTTTCCAGCATCTGCAGTCATTATTTTTACCTCGTTGATTTTAACCCTACTGCGAATCCTCTTGCAAGGATGCCTGCCTTGAAGAGGTTTTCCTCCTCTCTCTACAAGAATGAGGCGGCACAGTGGCTCAGTGGCTAGCCCTGCTGCCTGACAGTGCCAAGGTCCCAGGATCAATACAGCCTTGGGTGACTGTCTGTGTGGACTTTGCACATTCTCCCTATGTCTGTGTGGGTTTCCTCCTGGTGCTGCAGTTTCCTCCCACACTCCAAAGATGTGCAGGTTAGGGCAAATTGGTCATGCTAAATTGCTCATAGTGTTCAAGGATGTGTAGGTTGGGTGCATTAGTCAAAGGTAAATATGGGATAATCGGGTGGAGGAATGGGTCTGGGTGGGTTATTGTTCAGAGGGTCAGCTGAAGGACCTGTTTCCACACTGTAGGGATTCTAGGAATCTCATGACGTATGCAAACCAATGTTTGTGCAAAAAATGTGTTCCTTATGTCTTCTTAAAATCTCTTTCCTCGCACCTTTAAAGCCTGCCCCATTCTCTTGAAATTCCCCCATCCTTGGGAAAGGGCAACTGCATCTATACCTCTTATTACTTGATAAACTTCTACCTGCTCCCCTCTCAACCTCCTACATTCTAGGAGAAAAAGATCCTCGACATTCCAGCCTTTCGTTATATCTCAAACATTCCATTGCCAGCAACATCCTGGTAAATCTCTTCTGAACCCTCTCCAGTTTAATAATATCCTTCCTATAACTGGATGCTGACTGTTTCAAAGCTCCAGTTTTGGAACTGTATTGTAAGCTTTTATGGACTTGATATTTTAACCCTCCCTCGCCCTCTCTCCACAGAAGCTTTTGCAAACACTCAGCTATTATTTCAGTTTCCAGTATGAACAGTATCTAGCTGTTTGAACAAAACAATTCCTGTGCATTTCCCATGGCCAACCCACCCTGTCTAACATCTCTGGGCTCTGTGGACAATAATGTTAAACGTTTTCATCCTTCAATGGTTCCTAGAAATTGGTCATGTCCTGTCTTATAGCATTAAGTAATGCATGTTGGTATTTTGGGAGGTGGCTGCTGCTTTATAACAGGATGATGAAAGGACAAGACAGGATCCAGTGGGACATTTCTCTTCAAAAAAACTAGTTTCATTCATTCAGACAGTGACTGCTAATGCCTCCTCCAGAGGGAGCCACCCTGCAATACTTCACGGCCCCGGCTCAAGTCACATCTTGCCTACTCCCACATCTTCCTTGTCAGTCCTTCCCCATGGGTGTAGCCATCTTGGGGTGACGTCATCGCGTAGCCCATTGCGTCACTCAGGTCATTGTGTGACTGTCCGAACCAATAGGAGCCAATTGTCCCCAAAAAACCTGCCCCTTGTGCAGTGGCGCAGGGAGGCCAGCAGAGGGTGGCATTGTATCACTTTAAACACAAGAGGGACAGACACTGACACAGAGAGAGTCAGAGAAATTGATTCATCAGGTTTTAATTCATTCATTCATTTAAACCTCCCTCCAGGACAAACTGTGTCCCATTGCAGGCAGAGGTGGGCGCACACAAACAGGACCAACAGCATTACATCAATTTAAAAAGAAGAATAGACAGAAAACAGATAGCGGGCGGTTCAACCCCATTTAATTGATTCAGCCCCCAAAACAACAGAGAGCCCATTACACAGAGACACAGACACAGAGATACACAGACACAGCGACACACACTAATACACATGCTGAGAAACGCTCACATACACATACCCATACACACAGATAGTCAGGTTGAGATAGACAGAAAGATCCAGAAACAGTCAGAAACACACATGAATATACAATCACACAAATCCACAGGGATGCACACACACAGAAAAATATAGGCTGTGTGTAGTAACTGACACTGCCCTGAGTTTAACCATCTGTAACCAATCTTTGTCAATCAGCTCATTCCCAGCTTTTTGAGATGAAATGTCGATAACAGTGTGGAAACGTCACACGATGTCCCTCAGGCTATTGTCAGAGAAGAGGTGAATCTGTTTAAAATCTCATGGACATTTGCATAATTAATAAAGTTCTGTAACCGAACCGTTTTGCTCTCCATGTTTAAGAAGAATAAACTTGCAGTGCAGCTTTCTCAGCATCACAACTACAAACATTCCCTGTCTCCACCTCCGACACTCAGTAGCAGCAGTGTGTACCATAGAGAAGATGCACTGCAGAAATTCACTAAGGTTCCTTACAGAGCAGCTTCCAGACCAACGGCATGATCACCTGGAGCACTGAAATATATTAGGTCTATATTTTAGAAAGTTGAAAGGCAATTTCATTGGAATGTATCAAATTCTGAAGCAACAGGGGCTTGAAAGGGTACATGCTCAGAAATTATTCCTACAGGCCTGGGAATCTGAAACAACGAGGACACTGTCTCAGAATAAGGGGCAGATTATTTATGACAAAGATCAGGAGGCAGCACTTCACTATATGGCCTCGGAATCTTTAACATTCTCTATCCCTGAGGACTGTGGATACTCCATTGCTGAATACAGTTCAGACGAGAATAGACAGATGGCTGGTGCCTCAGGGAATCATGGGATATAGAGAGTGGACAGGAAACTGGATTTGAAATCTAAAATCAGGTCTGTTTGGATTGACTGCCAGAACACAGAACAGTTTGAACAGGCTGTGCAGTCTCCTCCTGCTCAAATTGTCTCATCTTTTAGAAATTTACTGAACTAATTCCCAACAGTTGCAGATTTCGCTCCACAAAACTGCTTGTTATTAAACATCTGGAGCCTCCACCCTATTACAAACCATCTCATTCTTTGTTCAGCACCACCCCCATTTCAACTGCTCAGAAATGATTACTTTCCTAACTTCATTCTGTTGTACTGAAGCCCTCCACCCCCATAACACACAGGTTCATCTTTCCCCCCCAACACTCCAGCACACCTTCCCTTCTCTCTTTAGATGCTGCCGACTGTGTCAGTTTTCTGAGCCCGGCCTCCGTTTATTTCAGAGGGACTATCCTCTGCCTGGTCCTCTTTCTGAGAGAGGACACAGTCTCCGGCCTGACTCCTTGGTACTCTGTTTGTTCACAGAGAAAATAGGTACCGCTCCATTCAAATTCATAACATGCCCAGAAGGGCATCAATGTATTGTGATGATATTAGATATAATACATCTTAAACCAAATGAACTTAATAAGGAAATGGCATGTTGCCCTTGAATCTGTAAGGAGCAGCAAATCAATCCGCCCTCAGGTATTGTTGCTGTGTGTGATGCTCCTCAACCCACCGATACACAGATCTGACTGAATGCACAACCTCTCTCCAAACATTCCTTTCAGTATAAGGTCAATAATATGACAAATTAAAACGAAATGTGATGAACGTTGCATGTAGGGAGTCATCGTGTTGTGGAGGTTTTACTGCACTGGAATTAGGCTGTTGGGCCCATCACTCACACTCCAGTCTAAACATGTGGATTCCGTCTCTAAACCTCTCCAATTACCCAGGTCCCTGCCTGACTTCAGAGTGTCTGTGTGGAGTTTGCACATTCTCCCACGTCTGATTTGATTTCCACCAAGTGCTCCTACAGTCCAAAGATGTGCAGGTTAGATGGATTGGCCATGCTAAATGGTCCATTGTGCCCAGAGATGTGTAGGTTAGGTAGATTAGCCGTGGCAAATGCAGGTTTACAGGGATAGTGTAGGGGTGTGAGTCTTGGCAGGATGCTCATCACAGAATCAGATGGGACTTGATGGGCCGAATGGCCTGTTTCCACATTGTAGGGATTCTCTGATCTATGCTCTTCATATCTGCCTCTATGCATGAGGTGGACTGTCACCTGACCCAATATGCGGCAGGTCTATTTAAAACAAAGAACCTGAAAGATTCACAGTGCACCTTTCCAACAGCTTCTGTTGTGATGGGGTAAGAGGTTGAACTGTCAAATCTCTTCAAGGGTAATATAAACTCAAACCTCGAAACAATCACGAAATTAACAATTTCTGTATTTCAACCCTTGTTTTTTGCTAATTCCTGCCCAATATTGATTGAGATGTAACTGAATACGCTCAAAATATCCAAACAACATTCTTCATTCAGCCCAATCAGTTGTTTTATTTTTTAATCTTAATGTGTTCCAAAGTGAGTACTCGGTGTACACGCAGAATCTGTTTGCTCATGAGTTGCTTCATTAACCCTGTTAAAAATCACACCTTATCAGGTTATAGTCCAACAGGTTTATTTGGAAGTACAAGCTTTTAGAGCATTGCTCCATCATCAGGTAAGTAATGCGACAGGACACAGGACACAGGAATAAAAGAAAGTATTTCCAAAAGAACCGGTTGGACTATAGCCTCGTATTGTGTGAATTTTAACTTTACCCACCCTAGTCCAACACTAGCACCTCCACATCATTAACCCTGATAGTACATCTCGATGATAGTACATGCTTTTGCCTGAAATGTTGATTTTCCTGCTCTTCGGATGCTGCCTGACTGGCTGTGCTTTTCCAGCATCACACTCTTAGAATATCTCCATAACTCTGGAGCAGCACCTCCACATCATAAGGTGACACAGTGGCTCAACGGTTAGCACTGCTGCCTCATAACACAGGGATTTGATCCCAGCCTCGGATGTCTGTCTGTGAGGAGTTTGCACATTCTCCCCATGTCGGTGTGGATATCCTCTGGATGCTTTGGTTTCCTCCCACAGAATAAAGGATTGGAAAAATTTCTGGCTGTAACAGCTGCTCCTTTTCTGAGGTATTTTACATGCTGGAGGTGATATCCTCCAATTCCAGGAGCAGCAATTACCGTTTCATATGCTGTTGCACTGTTTTGGAACTTTGCAAAAAGAAGTCAAAACAATAGCAATTTTACAGCGGAGAAGATCAGACAAAGGAGGCACATAGTGAGGTCATTGCAGGGAGAGAGAGAGCGAGAGAGAGGGAGAGAGAGTGAGAGAGAGAGAGAGAGAGAGTACCTGCCCAGTTACCGCATTTGCTGTTTGAATTCATGTATCGCTGGACATCGGAGTGTATCTGGGAAAATTAACAAACAGTGAAATTCACAACTGACCTTGGAAGAACTGTTGGGAATGTTCACAGCACAGAATCAGATAAGTTGATCGTTGTTTTAAGTGTGGCCTACAGCGAATCTGCTGTAGTGAGTAGAGTGGATTTTTTCTTGATTATATGTTTTTGGAGACATGTCTCTTGATTAAACATAAAATATAAGCCATAATTATTCATTTAACCAAGTGTTTGCAGAGGAATAAGACGGTGTTATTTTCTGTGTCTATAGATTGTGAAGGAGCAAAAATGGCCTTTAATAGAGTGATATGTACTTCTCGTCTGATATGGGAGTTTAAAGAGAGTTTAAGGGTTACTGTGGATTATACCTGCCATAAATGCTATTGGCTACGAATCTTATCAGATAGAATGGATATCGGTTGGAGAGACAGAAAGAAGCGATGAGGAATTTGCAACAGCAACAGTATATGATGGATGGCAGTTATAGGATGGGGGGAAAGCCTAAGATACAGTCACATAGATGGGTTAACTCCAGGAAAGGTAAGAGAGGTAGGCAGCTAGTGCAGAAGTGTTTTGTGGATGTACTTATTTCAAACAGTTATGCTGTTTTGGAAAATGTAGGGGGTGATGGATTCTCAGGGGAACGTAGCATGAACAGCCAAGTTTCTGGTATTGAGACTGGCTCGAATGCAATGAGGGGTACGTCGGGTTCCAAGAGATCAATTGTGTTAGGGGATTCTCTAGTCCGAGGTACAGAGAGACGTTTCCATGGCCAGCTGTGAAAAAGCAGAATGGAGTGCCGCTTCCCTGGTGCCAAGATCAAAGATGTCTCAGAGAGGGTGCAGAATGTTCTCACAGGGGATGAGGGGCCAACAAGAGGTCATTGTCCACGTTGGAACCAACGACATAGGAATTGAAGAGGTTGAGATTCTGAATGAAATTACAGAGAGTTAGGCAGAAATTTAACAAGGAAGTCCTCGTGCGTAGTAATATCTTAATTTCTTAACAAAACAAATCTAAACCTCACATTGAGGAAAATCACCTTAGACTTCAATGTTTGTTCATTAAATGGAGGAATTACAGTGACCTTTATATAGTTGATTAAAAATTGTATAACAGAGTATAATGGTGGATCCAGATGTCCCAAACAAACGATATTGTTTTCAGAAAATAATACTGGTTGAATTGAATCTTTGTTTCTGAAATGTCTATCTCCTCTTAATTTTCAGACTGCTGCATCTCCTTTGTCAGTATGGAGTGCCAGTCGTATCCTATACCAATTTCCCTTCCTCACCGAGAACTGAAGTGTCAGTTCAACATTATCTTGCAAAAACAAATCATGTAGCAAAGATTAAGATATTGTTATAAATAGCTGTGTCTTTGGGTGAGTCATTATTTGTACATACAAAGCACCTTGGCAAGATTTTATTAATGCTGCCACAATCATTCCACAGCCTAGGACATTATAAATGAGCAATGACTGATCAGAACTGCTTAAGAAAACAACAAATTGGGGATTTAAATTGAAAGACTAGAACCAGGAAATTATAATGGAGTTCAGAGTTGGAAACTGTGCACATTCTACATTACAGCCTTGGATTTTGATTAAATGAATTTCCAGTTTCTATTGAAGACTCTTAACAAAATTTTTACTTGATAGGAATAGAATTTGTGATTTGGTCAGCTAAGTGGGGTCTGCATTTAATTGAACAATCCTGATACAATTTCATACATACAGCACTGAGCAGATTTGAATCATTTCTGTGACTTTGAAATCTGTTTGTTTCGTTTTTATTACTTCACAGTGCATTGTCTAGTCATTTGTTCAATTTCCATCTCTCATTAAATATGCTTATTACTCAATAATTTAAAACAATTTGTTCTATCCTGTACTTTATGATCACAGTTAGTACATTAATTAATTGGCAAGACTTTATACCTTTCCACATTGTCAGTGATCTGTGCCGTTTCCTCATGGTTACTTTAAAGCATGGCTTCATTGGTTAATGTTCAATTGGTGACAGAAGTTATGGCAATATGGGGAAACATGTCGACAGCATGGCAAGTGAGGAACCATTAAGGGAAGGTGAGACTTTCTGTGTTCCTCACGCAAAGTACTGTCCCTGGTACAAGAGGTGGAATAACCTTTTCTGTGGTAGTCACTTTTATTGTTACTCGATAAGCTTGCCTCGGAATAGGACAAATCGAATTGATGGGATCCTTACTACTCCTGGATAGTATGGAGGCAATACTTCTCTTAGATGTTAAAATTGAATTTATTAATGACTTGTTTAAAATAAGGGAACAGGAGAAACAGTGGAAAGAAGCTAAAGCTGAGAAAGATAAACACGAGGGACAAAAGGAACAAAGCTCCAGGGAGAACCTGAGGACATCTCGGGATCCCGAGCTCAGGTCTGTTACATTGAAAGACTAGAATCAGGTAGATACAGTGGAGTTCAGAGTTGGAAATTTCACATTCTACGTTATAGCATTGGATTTTGATTAAATGAATTTTCAGTTTCTATTGAAGACTCTTAACAAATCTCTTACTCGATTGGAATAAAACTGGTGATTTGGTCAGCTAAGTGGGCTATACATGTAATATGACCATGTTTGGGGGAGGAATGGAACAATGTCGAGTTCGAGCAAGAATGGGTTCCTATCCTAGTGCGCTGAAACCGTCAGTTGCGCCACCCCTCGACCCCGTCCCCGCCACAGTATCCGGGTCCCAACAGATCTTGCATAGCCAATCGGGTTAAAATGTGCTCTGGGAAATCAGCGGCACCCTGTGACCTCTGCACTGGAGTTCACCATCTCCATGTCACCCCCAAAACTATGTTCCCCTTCAGGCATTTACTGAACACCAAAGCAGATGAGGAAGATGCACCGCCAACCATTGGGGTTTATGTCCCGTGGGAACCCCAAGACATGATCATGATAATAAATCAGGGTCCGGATTGTAGTAGAGATAAACCTGCCCAACTCTTGCCTGGTACATCCAGCGCACAATTCAAAATGGACAATGCAACACCCCGGGATCTGTTTGCCCTCTGTTGTATGATCTTGCCTCTGGATTAGTGGTGCTGGAAGAGCACAGCAGTTCAGGCAGCATCCAAGGAGCAGCTTGTCACCAGCAGAAGTTACTAAGTGTCAGGAACAAATGGATGAGGGGGATGGAAAGTGACCAGTCCACACTCATGAGGATTGAAACGACACCTCGAGTGTCACGAACATGGTATGCACATCGAACATGGACTGGTCTGAGAACACCAGCACACAGAGGAGGAGAGCCCTTATTTATTACAGGGATGAACAGAACCACCCCACGTCACACGTTAAAGGTCCCACAGAAGCTAAGTTTGTTCAGCTGCCCCATGATTACAGCACCCCTTCAGGCAGTACTGAGGAATTTCACTGGGACTGGAATACCATGCACCTGCCACTTGGACACGCAGGCTTCACTTTTTACACGGATGGCCCACAGGTCAGCGATGTTCCGGGAATGCGATTTCCACCGATCCTGAAATAATTGAGCATGCAGCATTTGATTCTTCACTCAGCCCGGAAGGCTGAATTGTTTGCCCTCACTCAGACTTGGATTGAGGCCATCCCAACAAAGGACAACATGACTACAACGGTGGTAAAAAAAAACTACTGAGTGAAATAATTCCCCGCGATGGACTCCCGGAGACCATTAGCTCAGACAATGGGCCACACTCCGTGGCTAAAATTAACCAGGGGATTTACAGGGAATTAGCGATAAACAACAATTCCACTGTAACCCCCACCCAAACGCAGCTGGTGTGGTGGAATGGGCAAATCATGCCCAAAAAGAAAACTGGCAAAGCTAAAACAGTAAACAGGCCTAGGTTGGCCCTGTTCCACATGAGAGTTACCCCTTCGAGCAAAACCGGTCAGTCTCCTGCTGAGGTGGTTTATGGGAAGCCTGTGAGGACCCCATGAGGACCTGGGATAGACCCCTCCCTGAAAGACTTGAAATCAACACCCTGGGAGAGGAGGTGGGGGCATACCTGCAGGGGCTAACCAAATCTCTCCAAAGTTTGCATTTGCAGGTACGCCAGGCTTACCGAGAGCGCGGTGATTTGCCTGAAGGGGACTACCCTGCTGCTGATAAAGGACTGGGAATGAAAGAAGCTGGGACCAAGATGGAGAGGACTGTTCCAGGTGCTGCTGACCACCCCCACGGCTGTGAAGGTAAAAGAGTAGCCTTGATGGGTACACAGAACCGACTGCCAAAGAGTCAGCCTGGAAACCAACAC
Organism: Chiloscyllium plagiosum; assembly: GCF_037043375.1. NCBI lineage: Eukaryota > Metazoa > Chordata > Chondrichthyes > Orectolobiformes > Hemiscylliidae > Chiloscyllium > Chiloscyllium plagiosum. The sequence continues at coordinate 16,074,952 of NW_028270182.1, forward strand.
CGATTAAGGACAAAGATATTTTCCATACTTGTGACATTGGGGACTTTGGGAAATGGAGCCTTGAGAACAGATGGATTTCAAACTGACACCCCCAAACATAATAGCTTTTCGGACCTGGCCTTCCAGACAGCCCATGTAATGGGGAGAGACACCCACTGCTGGGTATGTCCCCACACACCACCCATTCGGGGGGCAATCCCTTTGTGGCCCATACCTTTTCACTGACACAAATTGGCTGAATGGCTACTGCGTCACAACTTTACCAGTGATCCTGCTAACACCGATAACGCACGGGAATTACAGTTGGAAGGGTATAATCTGACCTCATTCAGGGACTGGTATCACCACCTGAATTACAACCAACCGCATAGGCCCCCCTCCCTTGTAGGTCTCAACAGCACCATCGACTACACCATTTGTTTCAGGAGGGAAGGGAAGCCTTCTAAAGGTACTTATGTGTGAACAAGTGAACACTCTTCTGCCACCCCCTGGGTCGAACCTATTCAGAATTTAACAGAATATCGGCACTTTGTATTTGATTGGTCTGCCAGCCACAAGAGAACATCAGGCTACCTCTGGAATAACCCTACTCCCAGGGTGTGTGTGTGTGTGTGTGTGTGTGCACGTGCATGTCTGTGTGTGGGTGTCCGTGTGTGACTGTGTGTGTGTCTGTGTGTCTGTATGCGTCTGTGTGTGTGTCTGTGTGTGGGTGTCTGTGTGTGTGTCCGTGTCTGTGTGTGTGTATCTGTGTGTGGTCTGTGTGTGGGTGTGTGTCTGTGTGTGTGTCTGTGTCTGTGTGTGTGTATCTGTGTGTCTGTGTGTGGGTGTGTGTGTCTGTGTGTGTGTGGTCTGTGTGTGTGGGTGTGTGTGTCTGTGTGTGTGTGGTCTGTGTGTGTGGGTGTGTATCTGTGTGTCTGTGTGTGTGTGGTCTGTGTGTGAGGGTGTGTGTGTGTGTGTGTCTGTGTCTGTGTGTGTGTGTCTGTGTGTGTCTGTGTGTGTGTGTGTTTTGCGTGCGGTGCTTACCTTGACTGCTTACAATGGCACATACTTTATTTGCGGGTTAAAAGTCTACCTCTGGAGGCTTCCCTCCAATTGGAGGGGTTTTGTGTGACATGGGGTGTGTAGTACCCTGCATTCTGACCTTGCCCTCACTCCTGAGACCCAGACGGTCACTTGCCGGGTTCCTCACCTGGGTGGGAATGTTCTCTCCCTCGACGGGAATCTATTTGCATGACAAAGAACTTAGTCAGCTCAGGACCGTATGGGAAAGGGTCGCCAATGATATGGCTAGTGCCTTAACTGAAACTAATGCAGAACTACTTGCGGTTTGGACTGTGGCCCTCCAGAATCATTTTTCCCTGGACTTCCTGCTAGCTAAGGAGGGCGGCACCTGTGCTACTGTTGGGGCAGAGTGCTGCACTTACATCCCTGATGAACCCACGAACATCACTGACCTCCCTAAACACATCACACAGGAAATCCAGACTGTCCAAACTATTGACAATATGTCTAGTAATGGTCATCAGGAGGCGTCCTTGGAGGACTGGGAGGCCTGCTGGTACATATCGGAATTACAATACTAATTGTAATCGTCTGCATTCTCGTGCTCTGGTACTTATGGCCACTGTTGTCCGAATGTTATCGTTATAGACTCTGACGGGACCTGGTTGATCATCGAATGATCAGTAGGAGGGAATGAGACAGTTAGAAAGCCACAAAGGGATCAGTTCCATCTTTTACTTGTTTCTCATGGCATACTAGGGACTCAAAGGCTAAGCATTCCATTGCTAAGAGGACTCAGTGCAGTATCAATTGCATGTCTGCCCTCTTACAAATTGAGACAGGACATTTCAGTCAGGGATCTGGCTGACTCTCAGAGAACTGATTCCTCAGGAGCCATAACTTGCAGCCTCAGGCAAAGGTATTTGTTCTCCCTGGACAAGACTGATAGCCTTGGCCATAACCCTATTAACTGCCTCCTGCTCCCATTATTTTGGTTCTTTTCCCTATTAACATAGGCATGTGAATCCCCCATTGAGAACAGGAAAGCCCTTCTGTTGTAATCTCTTCCCATCAAAGCACTATTATGAAGAATACGATAACCAGTCCCTGTAATCCATCCACTCATTATCACAGGACATCGACAATCACTGGGCATTGTAAAATAATAATTGCCTGCCATCAACAATGCAACAACAGTCGACCATGTGACTTATAGACTTTTTGATTCCGATAAAAAATACTATCTTTGTGTGTAGAGCAGAGATTCATGGAGAAGGGTCACCACAAGTAGACACACAACTACTTTTGGGGACATTGAGAATCTCTCACTGGCTCTCCGATAGTAAAGCATCTACCGTTGTACAGAAACTTGTGTCATCCGGATTTGTGGAACAAAATATCCATCAACAGAATGCCTTGGGATTGTCTATAACCTGATATGCCAAGATCATTTCTGGCCCCTTCTTGCTCTCCTAATTCCCTGCAAGAGTTTTTTCCAGCTTTCTTTATATTCCTCATGGCCCCTGTCTGATTTTAGCTTCCTCATCCTCAGGTGTGCTTCTGTTTTCCCTTTGACTAAATTCACAGCAAACCACATTATCCAAGGGTCCCTTAATCTTACCATCCTTGATCCTCCTCCTTACTGGAACATGTTGGTCTTAAACTCTGAACAGCAGGTGTTTAAAGAACTCCCACATTCAAATGTATACTGGCCTGATCACAGCTCCTCCCAATTAATACTCCCTAACTCCCAACTGATATTGACATAAATTTCCCTTCACCCAATTTAGTGACATGCCTCAAGGTCCTGACTTATCCTTGTTCATAGCCATCTGAAATGTAAGGAGTTCACTGTTTCCAGAATGCTCTCCCACTGAAAGGTTAGTCACATGGACAGGCTCATTAGCCAGTACCAAGCCCAGTATGGCCCCTCCTCTAGTTGGACCATCCACATACTGTCGGGGGGGTTCTGTACAATCTGAGAGCTGGCTCTGAGGAAGCTGGACCAGGGTCAGGAAATAAACGGTGACTTGGTGATGGGATACCGGCCTCGGGGGATTTAATTCACCATGGACCTGGGCTCTAATTCTGCCTCAGCAAACGGTGGCATGGGAATTCAATAAAAATCTAACAATCGTTTGAAAACCGTGTTGGGATCACTAACTTTCGGGAAGGAACCTACCCTCCTTACCTGGTCTGGCCTACATGTGGCCCCCACCCCAAAGCAATGTGGACCCCCGGGGTAACTAGGGAGAGGCAGGAAATGACAGCCTCATCCCAGAAATGATGTTTTTCAAAATGAAGTCTGAGGGCACCCGTGAGCCCGAGGTGCAGGAGGGTTTGGAGTGTTCTCCTGAGGAACAGTGCTGCCCTGCTGAGCAGGCTCTGATCATTGTAACCCCAAATAAGTCCCAAGGGAAACACAGGGGAAGTGACACAGGGTTACACACTGACAGACATGAGAAGGAACATTGACGTTGACATACACAGAACCACCACTCCCCCCCCCACCCTCCCTCCCCCACCCACCGAGAAGTCATATCTGGTGTCAGGCAATTTCCAGGCTCCAAAGTAACTCAGCTCTCCTTTTGTTGTCCCAGTGTGGTTTTCCATAAGCAGCAGACATCACAACGTTCAATGTTGCTCCGTGACTGGGATCACAGCACCTGGGCCATTCATTCATTTGGGAGGGTGCCCCCCCACTGAGGTTGTAAAAATGTTCATAGTCCCCAGTCTTCCAGCTACCTCGACACTTATCATCAGGTCCTTTCCCAATTGTAAAGACCCAAAATATCCCCTTCAGATACGAGCAGAGACTGGGGAATTTAAAACACTGAGGCAGTAACACGTATCAATTGGTTCATTTTGGTCAGAGGATTACAAAGGGACAATATAATAAAGAGCAGACAATTCTAAAGGGGTTACAGGAGAAGCAGAGCCTGAGCAGTTTGTACATTTGTCATTAAAGGTGGAAGAGGGAGTGCAGCAAATGTACATCAGGCTGATATCAGGGAGGGCAGGGCTGCTGTATGAGGAGAGATTGGTACAACTGGGCCTGGGTACAACAGCATTTAGAAGGATGGGAGGCAAAGAGTCAGTCATGGTGTTGTTGGAAACCCAAGGCTTTATTACCAGGGGCATGTGAGAAACAGGGAGGTATCAGACACAGTATCTCCTGGCACAGAGTGTAGTGCCTGGTTTTTACTGCAATGGAGACTTGAGCACAAAGAATTGAGGGATGGGCATTGCTCTTCAGGCAGAAGGTTTAATTAAGTTCTCAAATAATGAGGCATCCGAACAGAAACGTTGAAAAAATCCTGCTCCCCATGATGGCAGGTTCACACACACATAAACACAGAATGGAAACCACAGGGGAAAGAAGCAATGGAGACATAAGACAAAATGATCCTCCAGCTAATCATTTGTATCAGGATGCACTGCCTCAGATAATGGTGGAGGGAAATTCAACTGAGACATCTGGGAGAGAATGGGATCATTAACTGACACGATGGAGTGTCACTAAGTGAATTGTTCTTTCTCAGAGCCAGCACAGACACAACATTTGAATGGCCTCCTTCTGTGCTGCAACAATTCAGCGAGTCTTGTTATGGATCAGATCAAACCCTCTATAAACATATCACGGAGATAGCCTGGACCTTAACCTTTCTCTTAAAGGTATGTGTAAGGTGCTGCATTTCAGATGTGATTCACTTGGTCAAACACCCAGGCTTTCAGGAAAACACATTTTATTATTACACCACAGTTAAAATACAAAGAAATACAAGAAAAAAATTACACAATTTTAGCTTCACTGAAATACTTAACAAAATAAAATATTGTTTAACGACTACTCCCCAACAGTTCCAATATAGCAGCATCCCATATAAACACACCCTTCGCAAAGGCCAATTCAGCACACAGAGATTTCTTTCACTTGCTGTCTCCTTAGACTAGGAGAAGGAACACCAACAGAATGAATCCAGCAGTAGAGAGAGAACTACAGCTTTTTCCAGCAACAGAAAAGAAAGATGTATGATAGCAGCTTCAAATCCAAAAAAATCCGTCTTCTACTTGTGAAAGTAAAAAGCAAAAACCCTGGATATGTGTGAGCCTGGCTCCACCCACTCATGCTTTCTTTGTCTACATTTAATCCTGTGTCTGTCAAAACATTCATTTTACTGTTCGAATCCAAATTTCCAGCACTTGGCACATAGCCTTGCGTTCTTTGACATTGTAGGGGCATATCATAAGACCATAAGACCATAAGACATAGGAGCGGAAGTAAGGCCATTTGGCCCATCGAGTCCACTCCGCCATTCAATCATGGCTGATGGGCATTTCAACTCCATTTCCCCGCATTCTCCCCGTAGCCCTTAATTCCTTGTGACATCAAGAATTTATCAATTTCTGCCTTGAAGACATTTAGTGTCCCAGCCTCCACTGCACTCTGTGGCAATGAATTCCACAGGCCCACCACTCTCTGGCTGAAGCAATGTCTCCGCATTTCTGTTCTGAATTTATCCCCTCTAATTCTAAGGCTGTGTCCACAGGTCCTAGTCTCCTCACCTAACGGAAACAATTTCTAGCGTCCACCCTCTCCAAGCCATGTATTATCTTGTAAGTTTCTATTAGATCTCCCCTTAATCTTCTAAACTCCAATGAATACAATCCCAGGATCCTCAGCCGTTCCTCATATGTTAGACCGACCATTCCAGGGATCATATCTAAACACATCTTAAATATTATCTGGGTTTCTGTGTTCAGAGAACATACATGCAGCGAGTTTCAGACTCCCACCACCCACTGGATGAAACGCGTTTACTCACATTTCGTGTAAACCTCCTGCTCATTAACTTAAATCAACGTCATCGGTCATTGATCCCTCTTTCAAGGAGAAAATGAGTTTTTTTCTGACTACTCTATCTATGCCCCTCATAATTTGACACATATCAGTGATATCCCCTATCAATCTCCACTGCTCTCAGGAAAAAAAACAGTCTGTCCAAATCTATCTTTGAACTGAAACTCTCCAGCCCAGGCAACATCCCAGTAACTGCCTTCTCCGCCTTCTCTCGTACCATCACAGCCCTTTTAAAATGTGGATTCTAGAACTGCACATCTTACATGAGCTAAGATCGAATCAGTGTTTAAGATTGTTCCACCATCACTTCTCTGCGATTAAATTCTAAGTCTGGACTAATAAAGGCAAGTATTCCATATGCCTTTGCAAACACTTTATCCACCCGACTGACACCTTAAGGAATTAAGGATGGTGCACATCAATGTCCCTCTGATCTGCTGTGCTTCCAAGGATCTGATACTATGCTCGTGATTTAAGAGAAAGAGGGTGTGTCGTGTTATTATTTGTCTCATTGAAGTGGGCCATGAGACTGAAAAGGTTGGGAAACATTCACCTTGATTCTATGTTGTTCCCGTCCATCTGTTCATCCTGTATTCCCTCGCCTTGTTTGTTCTGTCCAAGTACATCACATCACATTGATCCCGACTGAATTTCATTGGACACAGTCTGACCTTCTGACCAGGGGTCTACATCCTCCAATAATGTAAAGCTCTTCTCCTCATGCTTCACCACTCCAGTGAATAAAACAGGAACAGTCACGGTTACAACACTGATCTGAACTTCAAATTGTTTTTAAAAAGTAATTGGACCAATAATCTAACAAAATGGTGTATTAACGTTGAACGTTGGCTTGAAATTTCATCACATTACCTTAACCAAACTTGTGAAAGGATACATTATTCCATTTTTCATCTCTTCCCTGAATTTCCTCTGGGTAACTGCATAAATAAAGGTGTTTGTGCAGCAACTCAGGAGCTGGAACATGAAGCCAATCTCTCTTACAAATGTTGGCAGAGGAACTGGGTATCCCAAGTAATCAAAGCGTTTCAGTATGGAATAAGCAATGAACACCACCCATAACATGATGAAATTTCCAGATATAATAAATAACATAATCATGGATTTCCTCCGACTCCCCATCTCTGGGTCACTGACACTGTCCCCAGTCGTCTGAGCCCGGAGTCTCCTGCGAGCTCTGCTGGCAAATATAATGTTTCTGACTGTCAATGTGTTTAACAGTAGAATCAAAATAAATGGAATGAATGGTGTTATTACGTAATGCATTAATTCAACAATAGTCCAGACAACTGAAGTAAATACATTTTGAGGCACTTTACAAAACCATGGACTATTAGAAAGCCAATATCGCTTGTAATACATGAAATACCAGAAAATGTTCTTCAAACAACTCAGCACAGTCACTGTTCCTAAAACCACACCCGCTGTTTTCTTGGTGCAATGTTTATTTCTCAGCTTTTGGCAACATATGGCTACAAACCGATCAAAGGTGAACGTGACCGTGAACCAGACAGAGCAGTCTGTGGCTGCATAAAGCAGAACAGCATGGATGTTACACACGTGGAGAGCATGCACAAAAAGAAACTCCTCCCGATATGTGATAGGAATTTGTCGTAGTATCAGATCGAAGATAATGACCAGTAGATCCGCCACTGCCATAGCCACCAGGTAATGAGTAACACATTTGGAAAGGCCACACATCCCCCGAACCAGGATCATAATTGTAATCAGATTAACTTGAAAGAAGAGGAACAAATATAATAATTTATAGATCAGGTATAGTGCAGAAATGATCTTTTTCCTTTATTTCCAGTAAAATATTAAAGCAAATTATTAATGAGTATCCAATGTTTTTGCAAAACTAAACCACAAATCTACCACAAATTTGCATTTTATAATTCCATTCAGAAAGGATTCTAACTATTTTACCTGACAGGCAATGGAAATAGCGTGTAGTCAAAATCATTGGAAACGCTGAAGTCTAAAACACAAAGGTGTCTGTGACAATATAAACTTCACAACTTTGAAAACTGTTCATAGATTGAAAGAACAAATAACCTGTTAAATATGGAGAGGAGCAATGATGTCTCTCGAATAAAGTGTTTCTTGAGACAAAAGGGACAATGAGAAGCTGTTGTAAAAGCAGTTACATGTGAGTTACACATCCCTGGGAAGAAGGGGTTACAAATACTAAAGGGGAGATAATACCTGCTTGAGAATTTGCTGCCTCGTGACAAAGGGACAATTATGACCTGCCGGCAGTGGTAAAGTTCTGAAGTAAAGAGTGTATTGTAGGAAAATGTATGTTTTAAGCAGCTAACCCTGAATGAAACAAGGAACAAAGGAATTACTTTTGTTGAGAAGGCAAAGTATAGACTTGAGATGGTCGAAAATATAATCTATATTTGGGATGAAAAAACCTATTGAATCATCAATAATGTACAGCACAGACGTGAAAGACAGAAAATTGTGCGAGAATCCAACAGCAGAACAACTTAGTTGCAGAACTTCAATTAATAACACGGTACAGGGATCGAATCCTGGACACTTCCAGAGACAGACCACTGTTGGTTGAAATCCAAAGCGGGTAGTAACTAAGTTGGGTTGCATGGATTATACTTGGTTACTTGAGGGATCTTAATAAAGTTGAAATTATTGTTTCAGTACTGATTGTCTCAGAGATTCCTTATTAAATGGCCAAATTAAAGGGAAATTATGTTGAGTTTAGTCACAATACATGGATCAGTGAAACGGGGTTGAAACAAGCAAAAGTTTAAGTAAATACAAAATTTGCAATCTGAAGCCAAATTTACCAACACATGCAGAAATACTGTAACAGAAATGAGCGATTCAGACATTTAGATATTTTGCTCCATTCAAGTAGGTCATTGATAACTTTTATTAATTGTCATTAACTTTTCTTTAACTCCAATCTCATTCAATCCTTAGAGGGAAAACTCTCAATAGCGATTAAGAAAGAAATAAAGAGGAAAAGAGAATGAATGAAAAACAGTGAGAAAGGAGGAAAGAAAGAGAGAAAAAAGAAAAAGAGAGAAAAAGTAAGAGTGAGAAAAAAGAAAGAAAAAATAATGAGAGAAAAAAGACCGAGAGGAAAAAGAAAGAAAACAAAGAAAGAGTGAGAAAAAAGAGAAAAAGAGAAAAAAGAGAGAAAAAAGAAAGAGAGAAAAAGTGAAAAAAGAAAGAGAAAAAGAAAAAGAGAAAAAGAAAGAGAGAAAAAAGAAAAAGAGAGAAAAAGTAAGAGTGAGAAAAAAGTAAAAGAGTGAAAAAAGAAAGAAAAAAGAATGAGAAAAAAGAACGAGATGAAAACGAAAGAAAACAAAGGAAGATTGAGAAAAAAGAGAAAAAAGAGAAAGAAAAAAGAGAGAAAAAAGAAAGAGAGAAAAAGTGAAAAAAGAAAGAGAAAAAGAAAGAGAGAAAAAAGAAAGAGAGAAAAAAGAAAGAGAGTTAAAAAGAGAGAGAGAAAAGAAAGATAGAAAAAAGAGAGAGCGAGTAAAGAGAGAAAAATAAAGAGAGAGAAAAGAGAGAGACAAGTGAAAGAGAGAAAAAAGAGAGAGAGAGAAAAAAGAAAGAGAGTGAAAAGAGAGAGAGAAAAGAAAGATAGAAAAAAGAGAGAGCGAGTAAAGAGAGAAAAATAAAGAGAGAGAAAAGAGAGAGACAAGTGAAAGAGAGAAAAAAGAGAGATAAAAGAAAGAGATAGAAAAAAAGAGAGGGAAAGAGAGAGAGAAAAGAGAGAGAAAAGAAAGAGATAAAAAAGAGAGAGAAAGATAGAGAGAAAAAAGTAAAGAGAAAGAGAGAGAAAAAAGAAAGAGAAAAAGAGAGAAAAAGAAAGTGATGAAAAATAAAGACAGAAAACAATGAAAGACAGAAAAATGAAAGTGAGAAAACAATGGAAGAGACAGAGAAAAAGAAAGAGAGAAAAAGAAAGAGAAAAAATAAAGAGAGAGAAAAAAGATAGAGAAAAGAAAGATAAAGAGAGAAAAAAAAGAAAGAGAAAGAGAGAGAAGAGAAAAAGAGAGAGAAAAGAGTGAAGACAAAGAAAGAGAGAAAAAGGAAGAGAGAAAAAATAAAGAGAGAGAAAAAAGATAGAGAAAAGAAAGATAAAGAGAGAGAAAAAGAAAGATAAAGAGAGAGAAGACAAAGAGAGAGAGAGAAAAAGAGTGAAGACAAAGAAAGAGAGAAAAAGAAACAGAGAAAAAAGAAACAGAGAGAAAAAGGAGAGATAAAAATAAAGAGAGAAAAAAGAAAGAGAGAAAGAGGGAAGGAGAAAGAGAGGAAAAATAAAGAGAGAAAACAATGAAAGACAGAAAAAAGAAAGAGAGAAGAGAGAAAAAAATAAAGAGACAGAGAAAAAGAAAGAGAAAGAGATAGAGAAAAAGAGAAAGAGAGAGTGAGTAGAGAAAGAGAGAGAAAAAGAGAAAAAAAGAAAGATAACAAAGAAAGAGAGAGAAAAAGAAAGAGAGACAAAAAGAGGAAAAAGGAAGAGAGAAAAAAGAAAGGGAGAAAATGAAAGAGTGAAAAAAGAGAGAAAACAAAGAAAGAGAGAAAAAGAAAGAGAAAAAAGAGAGAAAACAAAGGAAGAGAAAAAAGAAAAGAAAGAGAGAACAAAGAGAGAAAAAGAGAGAACAAAGAGAGAAAAAGAGAGAAAACAAAGAAACAGTGAAAACAAAGAAAGAGAGAAAAAAATTAGGAGAGAGAGAAAAAGGAAGAGAAAGAGAGAAAAAAGAAAGAGAAAAAGAGAGAAGAGAAAAAGAGAGAAAAAAGGAAGAGAAAAAGAGAGAAAACAAAGAAAGAGAAAAATCATAAGTGAGAAAAAAAGAAATAGAGAAAAAGAGAAAAAGAAAGCCAGAAAAAAGAGAGCTAAAATGAAAGAGTGGAAAAAAAGAGAGACAACAAAGAAAGAGAGAAAAAAGAAAGAGAAAGTGGAAAAAGAAAGAGAGAAAAAAAGAGAGAGAAAAAAAGAGAGAGAAAAAAGAATGCAAAAGACAGAGAAAAGACAAAGAAAAAGAGAGAAGAGAAAACAGAGAGAAAAAAGAAAGAAGAAAGAGAGAAAAAATGAAAAGAAAGAGAGAGAAAAAATGGAAAGAGGAAAGGAGAAAAAAGAAAGAGAAAAAGAGAGAAAGAGAGAAAGAGAGAGAAAAAGAGAGAGAAAAAGGAAGAGAAAGAGAGAAAAAGAGAGAAAAGAAAGAGAGAAAAGAAAGAAATAGAGAAAAAAGAGAGAAAAAAGAAAGCCAGAAAAAAAGAGAGTGAAAATGAAAGAGTGAAAAAAAGAGAGACAACAAAGAAAGAGAGAGAAAAATGAAAGAGAAAGTGGTAAAAGAAAGAGAGAAAAAAGAGAGAAAAACGGGAGAGAGAAAAAGAATGCAAAAGAGAGAGAAAAGAAGAGAAAACAAAGAAAGAGAAAAATAGAAAGAGAGAAAAGAAAGAAACAGAGAAAAAAGAGTGAAAAAAGAAAGCTAGAAAAAAGAGAGCGAAAATTAAAGAGTGAAGAAAAGAGAGAACACAAAGAAAGAGAGAGAAAAAAGAAAGAGAAAGAGAAAAAAGAGAAAAAAATAAAGAGAGAGAAAAAAGAGAGAGAAAATGAATGCAAAGGAGAGAGAACAGAATGAGAAAGAGAGAGAGAAGAGAAAACAGAGAAAAAAAAAGAAAAAGAGAGAAAAAAAAAGAAAAAGAGAGAATGAATGGAAAGAGGAAACGAGAGAGAAAAAAGAAAGAGAAAGCGAGAGAAAAAAGAACGAAAAAGAGAGAGATAAAGAAAGAGAGAGAGAAAAAAGAGAGAAAAGAGAGAGAAAAAAGAAAGAAAAATGAAAGAGAGAAAAAAGAAAGAAAAAAGAAAGAGAGAGAGAGAGAAACGGTAGATGGATAGACTATTTATTGTTTTGCCTCATGATGTTAATGAATTCTTATAGAAAAATGGAATTCGTCTTGATGTCTACTCACTGCAGAAACGTAAGGAAGATCAAAAAAGAATGTAACAGAGAATTTACAATGCTGCGCGTGATTAAATTGCATTTTTTTTGGAATTTCATCTACAGGATGCAACTTACCCGGGACACCAACAGCAGCTAAGACCGGGTAGTAAATCCTCTGTATATCAGTGATCACCCACAGAATCTTCAGCTTTACCATAAAGCTAAGAGACATGGTTTCCCATTTGAAAATAATGGTAATTTGGATGATTGTTGACAAGGATTACCCAGTTTTCTCTTTGAGAGATTGAGAAAACTTCCATTATTTATAAGGGGGAAGAATTCATCAGATCAGAAAACCAATTCCCAAGTTACTGAGCTTAATTACAGCCACTAACGAAAGTAATGAAATCAACAACTATTGTAAGGCGTATTTGTACATGAGCGGGCGTGTCCTGACCAGTTAACCCTATCCCTGCTCGACAACCCCAAGCGTTTGTCCAAATCAGCATATTAATAGAATAGTCCATGTCCAACAATTCTAATAAAGGTATCTTCTGAAACAAATCAGCGGTGGGAAATAAGAATGAACATTGCACAGAATGTTAATAGAGGAATTTAGTTGTCAGTACATAGACTGATTCAGTGTTGGCATCATTCAATGGGGACGTTCAATGAGGCTACAGTCACTGATTTCCCCACGAGCAATGTCCTGGAGCCCTTGACTAGAAACTTAACTGAATGAGCCACACAAATCCAACGGTTTATTTCATATCTTCTGGGATGAAGGTGTCTTTGGGCGTGGAAGCATTAATTTCCTGTCCCTAGTTATTCTACAGAAGGTGTGAATGAGCTGCCTTCCTAATTACTGCACTTCACGTGCTGCAGGGAGATGGACACTACCAACAGCAAGTCAGAAGCTTGGAAAACTGCACTAAGTAATTCAGGTCCCGACTCCCCAAAGCTTCTCTAACATCTGCAAAGTAAAAGTCAGGACTGTGATGGAATCCTCCCCACTTGTCTGAATGGGTGCAGCTCCAACAGCACTCAGGGAAGCTTGACACCATCCAGGGAAAAGCAGCCAACTTGATTGGTACCACATCGTCACCCACCCAGACCCTCCACCACCGGCTGTGTGTACCATCTATAGGATACACAGTTTAATGTTTAACATATTTATAATTAAAATAATGGGTGGACATTAAAACAGAGATGAGGATTTATTTTCTCTCCGATGCTTGTGAGGCTTTGGAAGTTGATACAGAATTAAATGAACAATGGAGCGAAAAGATGAAGGTACCAAAACAGACTCTAATGTCTAAAGGTGCGTAAGTCTGTGAAACAGAACAGTGGCACAAGATGGAACACATACCCCTTAGAGCAAATGGCAGGAGAAGTTCGAGATGCTTAAAAACATCCTTCTGTCTGTATTCATGTGGGAAAGTGTAAATACTAGTCAAAATAATAGGGTTTCAAGGCATTAATCTGACTTTTAAAAAATATTTAATACTCAGAAAGAAAAGCACCCTGGATAAAGTTAACAACAGTTGATAAATAATTTGGAGCTTATAATCTACATCCAGGATTTCAAAGGAAAAGGAAGCAGAGAGGGTGGTGTTGACCTTCCTGAGCAATCGATCTCACTGCTTTTCAACTGGTGTGTCACAGCACACTGGGATGTGGTGTCAAGGTGAGAAGTGTGCTGTGGAATGTTTGGGAGGCAGTGGCTGCTTTACCAGGGCATTGAATCTGTCTTTATGTTTCTGATCTCCTCCAGAGCCTCGGGGTCTATTATTGAAGGTAGCACCTACTGACAGCAAGCATCCCTTACAACAGAGCAGGCACAATCTCCAGAGGCACCCGTGTGCACCCTTCCAACACTGCACTTGGCATTTGAAACACAGTGAACGTGCTGTGGCATTATTTGTCTCATTGAAGTGGGCCTTGAGTCTGAAAAGGCTGGGAATCATTAACATAAATTCTGTTTCATTCCCCAAGATTATCGGTTTTGAAAATGGTCTCCTACTGTTAAACAAGAGTATGAGAAACAAAGGTAGCCACAGGCCAATGTCCCCGTGAAAAGGTAAAGGCTGGAATCAATTGGTGTGAATGGCTTAATGAAACTTTCACAGAAGTGTAATTCAATAAGATTGAAAGTGTACTATTTATAACAGGGAACCGCTGCCTGAGAGTGGGTACGTAAGAGGATCATGAAACTGAGAAAAAACTTCATAGGGAATACCACACTTCAATTATTGCAGACCACAGTCAGAGTATTGAGTGCAGTTTTGGGCCCCAGAGTATTTAGAACGGGGATAAGGGGACACTTCTTCAGTCAGAGAGCAGGGAATCTGTGGGATTCAATGCCACAGATGGCTTTGGAGGCCAGATCACTGTGTACATTTCAGACGGAGATAGATCGGTTCCTGATTGTCAAGGGAATCCAGGGTTACAGGGACAAATCGAATGAGGCTGGGAAACGTATCAGCCATGATCGAATGCTAAAGCAGACTCAATGGGCGGAATGGCCTAATTTCTGATCCTATGTCTTGTGGTGTTACAAAATAGATGTGAGGGTAAGCTATTCGGCCCACTGAACCTGCTCAACCATTCAATCTCATGGTAATTGTTCCTTTGCCATGTTCCTGCTGTGTCCCCTCCCCCCCTTGACACCTTCAGGATCGAGAAATCGATCTGCTACAGTCTTAAGAATATTCAGTGAATTGTCTTCAAAGCTTTATATGGTGGAGAACTCCACAGGACCAGCAGTCTCCGAGTGAAGACATTTATCCTCACCTCAGTGTGATATAATCTGCCATCGCTATCGTAGGCATCCCTACGTCTTACACTCACTGTCACTTGGCTTGTCTCTAACGTCATGTGCACTATTTATCCTGGGATGGGGAAAGGAGTTAATGGGGGAGGGGATAGAGTGCAAGAGGGAAGGCTATTGAGAAGACCCAAGTACACAGGGACAGGTCGGTATTGTATCTGCAGATCTGGGGACACAGGAAGTACAAGGGCACCAGCGAGCCTGAGGTACAGCAGGGGTAGGAGCCTCCTCCTCAGGAACAGTGCTGCCCTGCCGAGCAGGCTCTGATCATTGTAACCCCAAATAAATCCCAAGGGAAACACAGGGGAAGCGACACAGGGTTACACACTGACAGACCTGAGCAGGAACATCTACGTTTACACACACCGACCTCCCCCCAACTCTGGAGTCATATCTGGTGTCAGGCAATCCCGTGGCTCCAAAGTAACTCAGATCTCATTTTGTTGTCCCAATGTGGCTCTCCATAAGCAGCAGACATCACAACGTTTCCCCATGACTAGGGCCACAGGATCTGGGCCACTCATTCATTTGGGGAGGGTGACCTCTCTGAGGTTGTAAAAGATATTCATTGTTCCCAGTCTTCCTGCTGCCTCGGCACTTTCCATCAGGTCCTTTCCCATTTGTAAAGACTCAAAACATCCCCTTCAGTGGCGAGCAAAAACCAGGAGAATTTAAAACACTGAGGCAGTAACAAGTATCATTTGGTTCATTTTGGACAGAGGATCACAAAGGAACAACATAATAAAAGCAGGCAATATGGAAGGGGTTATAGCAGAAATGGGGCTTGAGTGATTTGTGCATTGGCATGGAATCCCTACAGTGTGGAAACTGGCCATTCAGCCCATCCAGTCCACACCAACCCTCCAAGGAGCATCCAACCCCAACAACACCTGACCCTATCCCTGCATTACCCGTGGCTAAACCATCTATCCTACACAATTTGGACAAATTAGCATGGCCAATCCACACACCTGCACATGTTTGGATTGTGGGAGGAAACCGTAGCACCCAGAGCAAACCCAGCCAGACATGGGGACGATGTTCAAACTCCACACAGAGATTCGCCTGGGGCTGGAATCAAATGCAGGTCCTTAGTTCTATGAGACAGCAGTGATGACCACAACCACAGTGCCAGCATCAATCACTTCAATTAAAATGAGAGTAATTGCAGCAAATGTACACCAGTCTGATACTGGGGATGGGCGGACTGCTGTGGGAGGAGAGATTAGTTCAAATAGGCCTGTATTCAGAAAGGGTTAGAAGGATGACAGCAGAGAGTCGTGCATTAAGTTATTGGGTGCACAAGGCTTTATTGCTTGGGCTATGTAAGAAACACAGAGGTTATTTTCAATGTGTATTGGACACAGTGTATCCTGGCCCAGAGTGTAGTGCCTGGACTTTGGTGCTCCACTTCAGGAAAGGTGTGAGGACATTAGAGAGAGAGTGTGGGGAACTGATTCATGAATATGGCTAAACCATGAGGAAACTCAATGAGTTGGGCAGAATCAAGAGATTGACATTGTTTTTCAAACTGAATAGAAAAGATTAAATGGGGCTTCATACGGATATTCAAAATCATACGTGTTCCAGAAAAATGAATAATTATCATGGATAAACAGTGTCCCCATTGATGGCATTGATGACAAACACATCAACGTAATTTAAACCCATTGACGAAAGAAACAATGGAGACATGTGTGAAAGCCTGTCCTGCAGCTAATCATGAGCATCTGGGTGCACTGCCTGTGATGATGGTGCAGACAGATTCCATGGAGGTTGTTCAGGGGGGAATAGGCAGCTGGAAAGGCAAAGTGTGCAGGACAGAAACACAGTGAGCATTCTGAGTCCAGAGAGCATTCCGACTGCCATTGGGCATTGGCATGTAAACATCGTCAAATTACCTTGATCAACTTTGTGAAGGGATACATTATTCCATTTGTCATCTCTTCACTGAATTTCCTCTGGGTAACTGCATAAATAAAGGTGTTTGTGCAACTCAGGAGCTGGAGCATGAAACCAATCTCACTAACAAATGTTAGCAGAGGAACGGGATATCCCAAGTAATCAAATCATTTCAACATGGAATAAGCAATGAACACCACCCATAACATGATGAAATTGCCAGATATAATACATAACATAATCATGGATTTCCCCCGACTCCCCATCCCGGGGTCACTGGCACTGTCCCGAGTTATCCGACTCTGGAGTCTCCTGCGAGCTCTGTTGGCTGAAGCTGCAGGGAGGTTCATGAAGCTTTTCACCATCCAGGACAAAGCAGCCCACTTCATTGCCACCACATCCACAAATATCCCCTCCCTCCACCACCGACACTCAGAAGCAGCAGTGTGCACCACCTACAAGATGCATAGTTTAATGTTTAAAGTAGTTGTCCATTAAAAACAAGATGGTGCCCTTTTAAAGCAGAGATGAGGTGACATCTTTTCTCTCAGAAGGCAGTGAGCCTTTGGAATTCCCTTCCTCAAAAGACAGCGGTTCGAGAATTTTTAAGTATTTTATAAGGCAAAAGTGGACTGTTGATGATGATGGCATTGAAAGATGATCAGGGCTTGCGGGAATATAGGTTTGAGGTTAAAATGATCTCAATGAATGGTACAGCAGGATTGAAGGGACAAATAGCCTGCTCTTGTTCCATGTTTGTACATTTTAATGAGTAATCTCTGGTTTTTCCAATGAATATGTCCTCAACCACCAAAATTGAAAGTGCAGTGGCCAGCAAAGAAGGTCACCTCAGAGTACAATGGGATCTTGATCAGATAGGCGAATGAGCTGAGGAATGGTAGATGGAGTTTAATTAAGATAAATGTGAGGAAAGGCAAATTAGAGATTCTGGATTAGTGGTGCTGGAAGAGCACAGCAGTTCAGGCAGCATCCAAGGACTTATATCCTTAATTGATCAGAGCATTAAGTATAGGAGTTGGGAGGTCATGTTGCAGCTGTATTGGATGTTGGTTAGGCCACTTTTGGAATACTGCGTTCAATTCTGCTCTCTCTGCTACAGGAAGGACGTTGTGAAACTTGAAAGTGGTCAGAATAGATTTGCAAGGATGTTGCCAGGTTTGGGCTAATTGAGCTATAGGGGCAGGCTAAATAGGCTATTTTCCACAGACTGTTGGAGGCCGAGGGGTGACCTGAGAGAGATTTATAAAAGCATGAAGGGCATTGATAGGGCAATTAGACACTGTCTTATTCCCAGGGTGGGACAGTCCAAACCGAGAGGGCATAGGTTTAAGGTTAGAGTGGAAAGATTTAAAAGGGACATGAGAGATAACGTTTTCATACAGACGGTAGTGCATGTTTAAAATGAGCTGCCAGGGGAAGTGGTGGGGGCTGGTACAATTACAGCATTTAAAAGGCATCTGGATGGGTATATGAATAGGAAGGGTTTAGAGGGATATTGGCCATGTGCTGGCAAATTGGAATGGGTTTATCTCGGATACCTGGTCAGCATGGATGAGTTGGACTGAAAGATCTGTTTCCGTTCTGTACATCTCTATGACTCTAATGGAAGTCAATTTATTATGACACATTGCAGTGTTCCAATGTTGTTTAGTTGCTTCCTGCATTGGAACACATCAAAAGCTTTCTGAAAATCTGTGTTGACGGCAGATTACACCTTTGCGACTTTGTTTGGATAATCCACACACAAAGACAACTGGCAGGCTGTTAAAAAATAATTTCCCATTCATACATTTGCATTAAACCTACCAAGTTATTTTCTCAGCATCTGGGTGGCAACATATTTTATAATAGACAATTAATTTCCAACTATTTACATTGTATCTTAAATTCGACATTCCCTACTTTCTCCTTCCGTCCTTCTTAAAAGGTAAGGTAGACACCTGCTCCCTTTCAAATTGCAAGTTTACATATTGGCCACCAGCACCATCCAGTATCACCATGCTCCCTTTGTTCATGCTTTGAACATGTGTCCTGGGGATTTGTCAGTTTAGGATTAATTTCACCAGTACTGCTTTGTTTCCACAATACTTCTTTCTCAGTTCATCATTCTCACGAGTCCCTCTGAATACAAAGTTAAAAATCCCACAATACCAGGTTACAGTCCAACAGGTTTAATTGGAAGCACACTAGCTTTCGGAGCGATGCTCCTTCATCAGGTGATTGATGGAGCGTCGCTCCGAAAGCTAGTGCTTCCAATTAAACCTGTTGGACTATAACCTGGTGTTGTGTGATTTTTAACTTTGTACACCCCAGTCCAACACCGGCATCTCCAAATCTCTGAATACAAGGCACTGCCATTAGGCTGACACTCTGCCCATCAGCTACTGCCTCATGATCTGAGCCTCAATACCAAGGGAGGGCCTTATTGTCAGAAGTTCATTCCTAACAGTGCACCTCATTGTCAGAGAATCTGTTCTGAGGCAGTGCCTCACACTAATGGGCTCAGAGATGCTGGAACGCTACACCATTAAAGGAGCAATACTGAGGTATTGCAGCACTGTCAGAGTCAATTCTGAGGGCTCCCTCAGTACTGGCTCTCTCACTGTGCTCCACTATCAGTACTGAGCCTCTAAATGTGTGGCCCATCCTCAATTCTGATCCCCATGTAAACAGGCACAGCCTCAGAATGGACCCGCTGACAAAAAGGCACTGCCTCAGTATTGACTGACTATGATGCAGTCCCTCAGCACCGATCCTTTGACAGTGAGGCACGCCTTCAGTTTTGACCCTGTCATAGTGCTGCAAAACCTGAGTACTCAGCCCGAAATTATCTGGCACTCCTTGCATGGGATTTTGTACACTACATTAGTTTTGCTCATGTTGGGTATCGGGTCCTTCGTTCTGGTGAGTTCTGCTCAAAACACTACATAGGACAAACAGGAAGACAGCTAACGATCCGCATCCACGAACACCAACTAGCCACGAAACGACACGACCAGCTATCCCTAGTAGCCACACACGCAGACGACAAGCAACATGAATTTGACTGGGACAGCACCACCATTATAGGGCAAGCCAAACAAAGTACAGCCAGGGAATTCCTAGAAGCATGGCACTCATCCACAAACTCCATCAACAAACACATCGACCTGGACCCAATATACCGGCCACTACAGCGGACAGCTGAAACTGACAACCGGAAGCGGCAGGGACAGGCCACTATAAATGCCGGAGGAAACACCACAGAAGCGCTTCACAGGAGGCTCCCAAGCACTGAGGATGTCACCTAGACAGGGGACGAAACGTTTGCAACAAAAACTTCCAGCTCGGTGAACAGAACCACAGCAGTAGGGCAATACTGATTGGAGAAATTGTTCAGGAGATCAGTAAATGGGGGAATTGGTCTTGGGCAACACTGAGTTGGAGAATTGGTGCAGGGCATCAGTAAATGTGAGAGTTGCTGCAGGGTGCTAACAAGAGCATGTGTAAATGGGAGAACACGGGCAGGGAATCAGTAAATCGGAGAAATATTGTAAATGAGCAGGAAAGTGGAGATTCACACAAGGCACCACGAAATGAAACACTATTGAGCAGGGCACAATTTTGCAGAAAATGTATATCAGAGAAAATGGGAGAAACGGGTCAAGACAACACTGAACAGGAGAATTGGTGCAATTCACGACGAAAGGGAGGATTTGTGCAGGATCAGTTACTTGGGAATTTGAAGCAGGGAACTCCAACCTTCGAGAATTCTGGCAGCAGACAACTAAGTGGGAGAATTGTTACAGAGAAATATTAAATGGAAGAACTGGTGCACAGTGGAACTAAATTAGAGAACTGGGGCTTGGCACCATTAAATGGGAGAATTAGAGTAGGGCACCCTTAAATGGTAGAATTGGGCTAAGGCACCAATAAATGGGAGAATTAGTATAGAGGTGTGGGTAAATGGGAGAATTGGTGGGCATCAGTAAATGGGAGAATTAATTCTGGATGTAGGTTTGCTCGCTGAGCTGGAAGATTCATTTTCAGACGTTTCATCACCATACGAGGTAACATCTTCAGTGAGCCTCTGGACAAAGCACTGCTCAATGATATCACAATCAAAAAATTTAATGGAAGGTATAATCAAATGAGAGATGCTGATTTGAACTCACTCCTTACTCTCCTCATCTTACACACACCTCACACCTACATACTCAGCCACTCCTACACACACACACACACACACACAGTCGCTGATCAGTTCCTGCTAGATTGCTTGTTTTGAACATCCACGAGGACAATCATCCTAACCCCAGATGTTATGCCCTGCTCCCAAACAGAGTCTCTGATTGCAATCTGGAGTGTGATACAGGAGCCTCTCAGTGTCGGAGGGTGGTGAGTCTTGAGCCTGGCCCAGGTGTGTGAATGTCCTGTGTTCATCTGACATCCAGGGATTCTTTAATGGAGCTTTCATACATGGAAATCCCAACATATTTGGTCATTCGAGTCCTTGTGTGCCTGTGTGAGTGAGTTGTGTGTGTGTGTGTTTGTGTGTGTATGTGTGTGTGTGTGCACATGCATACCACCCTGCATTTTTGGGTCAAATATGACTTTACTCAAGGACTTATTGAAATATGACGTTAAGTTTTTTGATTGTGATATCATTGAATGAGCTTTACTCTGTATCAAACTCAATGTTTACCTGACCAGGGAGGGAATGATAGGGCTGAAGATCTGGATCCCCAGCGGGGTCTCTCGGTTCCACGATTAGTTAATAGACACTCACAATCGGTCTGACTGTTTAAGACTTCATTGTTGAATTCTTCCTATGGTCAGGTGCAGAGCATCTGGGAACACTTCCATATTCCTTGGAGGAGCTGCACACACAAGCTTAACACAAAGACATTTTTATACTTTTCTTAAATCAGCTGGGAATGAGCTGATTAACAGAGATAATGTTATAGATGGTTAAACTCAGGGCAGTGGTAGTTGACCCAAGTTCAATTCCTAGCTACTGTACTGTTGTAGTTTTAAAGCAATTTTGAGATGAAAAGTCCATAACAATGTGTTACAGTCACATGATGTCCCTCAGGCTATTGTCAGATAAGAGATGAATCTGTTTAAAATCTCATGGACATTTGCATAATTGTAACCGAACCGTTTTGCTCTCCATGTTTAAGAAGAATAAACTTGCAGTGCAGCTTTCTCAGCATCACAACTACAAACATTCCCTGTCTCCACCTCCGACACTCAGTAGCAGCAGTGTGTACCATAGAGAAGATGCACTGCAGAAATTCACTAAGGTTCCTGACAGAGCAGCTTCCAGACCAACGGCATGATCGCCTGGAGTGCCAAGCTCAGCAGAAACACAGGAACACCACCAGTTGACAATTCCACAACAAGCCACTTGCCATCCTGGCTTGGAAAAACATATCAGTACCACAAGTGCATTGACAATGCAACCTTTCCTCGTCAGAGCAAGCCTGATCCCCAGCCTGCGATGGCCCAAACCCATTAATGAATCATTAAAGTTAAGGTTCACTATTTTAGTGCCCGGGATGCTCCAATGCTCAACATTGAAATATATTAGGTCTATATTTTAGAAAGTTGAAAGGCAATTGGAATGTATCAAATTCTCAAGAAGCAGGGGCTTGAAAAGGTACTTGCTCAGAAATTATTCCTACAGGCCTGGGAATCTGAAACAACGAGGACACTGTCTCAGAATAAGGGGCAGATTATTTATGACAAAGATCAGGAGGCAGCACTTCACTATATGGCCTCTGAATCTTTAACATTCTGTATCCCTGAGGACTGTGGATACGCCATCGCTGAATACAGTTCAGACGAGAATAGACAGATGGCTGGTGCCTCAGGGAATCATGGGATATAGAGAGTGGACAGGAAACTGGATTTGAAATATAAAATCAGGTCTGATTGGATTGACTACCAGAACAGACAGAACAGTTTGAACAGGCTGCACAGTCTTCTCCTGCTCAAATTGTCTCAACTTTTGTCTCAG
Source organism: Chiloscyllium plagiosum (assembly GCF_037043375.1). Taxonomy (NCBI): domain Eukaryota; kingdom Metazoa; phylum Chordata; class Chondrichthyes; order Orectolobiformes; family Hemiscylliidae; genus Chiloscyllium; species Chiloscyllium plagiosum. Next base: position 16,097,517 of record NW_028270182.1, read on the forward strand.
ATCTTTGGATGCTGCCTGACCGGCTGTGCTTATCCAGCATCACACTCTTAGTACATTTCCATGACTCTGGAGCAGCACCTCCACATCATAAGGTGACACAGTGGCTCAACGGTTAGCACTGCTGCCTCATAACACAGGGAGTTAGTGTTTGATTCCAGCCTCGGATGTCTGTCTGTGAGGAGTTTGCACATTCTCCCCATGTCGGTGTGGATATCCTCTGGATGCTTTGGTTTCCTCCCACAGAATAAAGGATTGGAAAAATTTCTGGCTGTAACAGCTGCTCCTTTTCTGAGGTATTTTACATGCTGGAGGTGATATCCTCCAATTCCAGGAGCAGCAATTACTGTTTCATATGCTGTTGCATTGTTTTGGAACTTTGGAAAAAGAAGTCAAAACAACAGCAATTTTAAAACGGAGAAGATCAGACAAAGGAGGCACATAGTGAGGTCATTGCAGGAGAGAGAGAGCGAGAGAGAGCGAGAGAGAGTGAGAGAGAGAGAGATTATCTGCACAGTTACTGCATGCGCTGTTTGAATTCATGTATCGCTGGATATCAGAGTGCATCTGGGAAAATTAACAAACAGTGAAATTCACAACTGATCTTGGAAGAACTGTTGGGAATGTTCACAGCACAGAATCAGATAAGTTAATCGTTGTTTTAAGTGTGGCCTACAGAGAATCTGCAGCAGTGAGTAGAGTGGGTTCTTGATTATATGTTTTTGGCGACATGTCTCTTGATTAAACTTAAAATATAAGCCATAATTATTCATTTAACCAAGTGTTTGCAGAGGAATAAGATGGTGTTATTTTCTATGTCTATAGATTGTGAAGGAGCAAAAATGGCCTTTAATAGAGTGATATGTACTTCTTGTCAGATGTGGGAGTTTAAAGAGACTTTAAGAGTTACTGCTGATTATACCTGCCATAAATGTTGTAGGCTGCGAATCTTATCAGATCGAGTGGATTGGTTGAAGAGACAGATAGAAGTGATGAGGAATTTGAAACAGCAACAGTATATGATGGATGACAGTTATAGGAAGGGGGTAAAGTCTTAGATACAGTCACATAGATGGGTTAACTCCAGGAAAGGTAAGAGAGGTAGGCAGCTAGTGCAGGAGTCTTTTGTGGATATACCCATTTCAAACAGTTATGCTGTTTTGGAAAATGTAGGGGGTGATGGATTCTCAGGGGAACGTAGCATGAACAGCCAAGTTTCTGGTATTGAGACTAGCTCTAATGCAACGAGGGGTACGTCGGGTTCCAAGAGATCAATTGTGTTAGGGATTCTCTAGTCCGAGGTCCAGACTGACATTTCTGTGGCCAGCAGCGAAAAAGCAGAGTGGTGTGTTGCTTCCCTGGTGCCAAGATCAAGGATGTCTCAGAGAGGGTGCAGAATGTTCTCACGGGGGAAGAGGGGCCAGCAAGGGGTCATTGTCCACGTTGGAACCAACGACACAGGAAGGGAAGAGGTTGAGATTCTGAATGAAATTACAGAGAGTTAGGCAGAAATTTAACAAGGAGGTCCTCGAGCGTAGTAATATCTGGATTACTCCCGGTGCTACAAGCCAGTGAGGGCAGGAATAGGAGGATAGAGCAGATGAATGCGTGGCTGAGGATCTGGTTTATGGGAGAAGGATTCAAATTTTTGGATCATTGGAATCTCTTTTGGGGTAGAAGTGACCTGTACAAGTAGGACAGATTGCTCCTAAATTGGAAGGGGACCAATATACTGGCGGGGAAATTTGCTAGAGTGCTCAGGACGATTTAAGCTAGTAAGGTTTGGAGGGGGGTGAGGGTGGGACCCAGGTAGATAGTGAAGAAATCGATCAATCTGAGAGTGTTACAGTTGACAACAGAAGCGAGTCAAATAGTCAGGGCAGGCAGGGACAAGGTGGGACTAATAAATTTAAATGCAAAGGGCCTAACAGGGAAGGCAGACAAACTCAGGGCACGGTTAGGAAAATGGGACTGGGATATCATAGCAATTACAGAAACATGGCTCAGGGATGGGCAGGACTTGCAGCTTAATGTCCCAGGATACAAATGCTACAGGAAGGATAGAAAGGGAGGCAAGTGAGGAGGGGGAGTGGCACTTTTGATAAGGGATAGCATTACAGCTGGGCTGAGGGAGGATATTCCTGGAAATACATCCAGGGAAGTTATTTGGGTGGAACTGAGAAATAAGAAAGGGATGATATCCTTATTGGGATTGTATTATAGACCCTGTAAGAATATATAGACAGCTGTCTGTAAGAATAATAGGATGATTATGGTCGGGGATTTTAACTTTCCATACATAGGCTGGGACTGCCGTAGTGTTAAGGGTTTAGATGAGACGAATTTGTTAAGTGTGTACAAGACAATTTTCTGATTCAGTATGTGGATGTACCTACTGGAGAAGTTGCAAAACCTGACCTATTTCTTGGGAAATAAGGCAGGGCAGGTGACTGAGGTGTCAGTGGGGGAGCAAGTCCATACCAACTCTCGAAAGAAAATCTCACCCAGACTCAGTGCAAGGACCTTTATAAGCCCTGCATCTCCCATGGCTAACCGACATATCCTTCGACACTATGTGCAAATTAGCGTGGCCAATCCACCTAACCTGCATATCTTCGAACTGTGGGAGGTAACCCACGCAGACACAGGGAGATTGTGCAAACTCTACAGAGACAGGTATCCGAGGCTGGAATGAAACCCAGATTCCTGCCATCGTGAGGCAGCATTGCTCACCACTGAGCTACCATACTGCCCTTATGTAATTGGCAGGATTCAAGTCTGCACAGTGAAACCCCAGTGGCTTTTCTAAGCCATCACCCTAACCATTCTGACCATCACAGACACCTATCACTGCTGAGAGGGACCTCGACGTTCTTCGCTTCAGTGTTTACAACTGAAAGGGACCTTGACGTTTGTAAGGATAGTGTGAGACAGACTGATAAGCTAGAACAGATTGATGCTAGGAAGGAGGATGTGCTGAGAAGTTTGAAAATCAGGAGGATAGATAAATCCCCTGAGCCAGAGGAGATATATGCTAGGTTCGACCAGGAGGTGAGGGAAGAGATTGCTAAGCCGTTGGCAATGATCTTAGCGTCCTCACTGTCCACTGGAGTACTGATAGATGATTGTAGGGTGGCAAATGTTATTCCCTCTTTCAAGAAAGGGAATAGGGATAATCCTGGGAATTACAGACAAGTCAGTCTTATATCTGTGGTGGGCAAAGTATTGGAATTGATTCTGAGAGACAGGATTTATGATTACTTGGAAAACTATAGTCTGATTAGAGATAGTCAGAGTGCCTTTATGAGGGTCAGGTCATGCCTCAAACCTTATTGAATTATTTGAGGATGAGACAAAACACATTGATGAAGTGGATGTGGTGTACATGAATTTTAACAAGGTTTGATGAGGTTCCACATGATAAGCTCATTCAGAAAATAAGTAGGCGTGACATAAAGGAAAATCTATCTGTTTGTATATTGAATTGGCTGTCCCATACAAGACAGAGGGTGGTGGCAGATGGAAAGTATCCAGCCTGGAGATTAGTGACCAATGATGTTCTGCAGGGATCGGTTCTGGGACCTCTGCTCTTTGTGATTTTTTATAAATGACTTGGATAAGCGAGTGGAAGGGTGGGTTAGTAAGTTTGCCGATGACATGAAGGTTGATGGAGTTGTGGATAGTGTGAATGGCTGTTGGAGGTTGGAACGGGACATTGACAGGATTCAGAACTGGGCTGATAAGCGGCAGATGGAGTTCAGTCTGGAAAAATGTTTCATTTTGGAAGGTTGAATTTTAATGCAGAATACATGGTTAACGGCAGGATTTTTGGCAGTGTGGAGGAACAAAAGGATCTTGGGATCCATGTCCATAGATCCCTCAAAGTTGACACCCAAGATGATGGGGTTGTTAAGAAGGTATTATAGTGTGTTGGCTTTTATTAACAGGGGGATTGAGTTTAAGAGCCGTGAGGTTATGCTGTAGCTCGACAGAGCCCTGGTTAGACCACACTTGGAATATTGTGTTCAGTTCTGTTCACCTCATTATAGGAAAGATGTGGAAGCTTTAGTGAGGGTGCAGAGGAGATTTCCCAGGATCCTGCCTGGACAGGAGGACATGTTTTATGAAGAAAAGTTGCGGAGGTAGGGTTTTGCTCATTGAAGCCAAGAAAGATGAGAGGTGACTTAATAGAGGTGTACAAGATATTGAGAGGTACAGATAGAGTGGATAGGCAGAGATATTTTTCCATGGCAGAAATGTATATCACAAGGGGGCTCAATTTTAAGTGAATTGGAGGAAGGTTTAGGGGAGATGTCAGAGGTAGGTTCTTTATACAGAGAGTGGTGGATGCGTGGAATGCACTGCCAGCGATGGTCGTAGAGTCAGAGACTTTAGGGACATTTAAGCGACTCTTGGAAAGGCATATGGAAAATAGTGCAATGAAGGGTATGCAGGTTAGTCTGATCTTAGAATGGGATAAAAGGCTGGCACAACATTAAGGGCTGGAGGGCCTGTACTGTGCTGAGCTGTTCTATATCCTGTGTCTGAGAACCTGTACCCCCTGTCATATCAGGAAATTCTTGGTATTGGACCATTTATTTGGTTTCAATGACATCACTGTCCTAAATGAAGCCATCAGGAGAAAGTGAGGACTGCAGATGCTGGAGAGTCAGAGTCAAAACGTGTGGTGCTGGAAAAGCCCAGCAGGTCAGGCAGCATCCGAGATCAAACGTAATTGAGTTTTTGAAGAAGTAACAAAGAGGATTGATGAGGGAAGAGCGGTAGATGTGATCTATATGGACTTCAGTAAGGCATTTGACAAGGTTCCCCATGGGAGACTGATTAGCAAGGTTAGATCTCATGGAATGCAGGGAAAACTAGCCAGTTGGATACAGAACTGGCTCAAAGGTAGAAGATAGAGGATGGTGATGGAGGGTTGTTTTTCAGACTGGAGGCCTGTGACCAGTGGAGTGCCACAAGAATCAGTGCTGTGTCCTCTACTTTTTGTCATTTACATAAATGATTTGGATACGAGCAAAAGAGGTCAAGATAGTAAGTTTGCAGATGACACCAAAATTGGGGTGCAGTGGACAGCGAAGAGGGTTACCTCAGATTACAACAGGATCTGGACCAGATGGACAAATGGGCTGAGAAGTGGCAGAAGGAGTTTAATTCAGATAAATGCGAGGTGCTGCATTTTGGGAAAACAAATCTTAGCAGGACTTATACACTTTATGGTAAGGTCCGAGGGAGTGTTTCTGAACAAAGAGACCTCGGAGTGCAGGTTCCTAGCTCCTTGAAAGTGGAGTCACAGGTAGATAGTATCGTGAAGAAGGCATTTGTTATGCTTTCTTTTATTGGTCAGAGTATTGAGTGCAGGAGTTGGGACGTCATGTTGCGGATGTACAGGACATTGGTTAGGCTAGTGTTGGAATATTGCGTGCAATTCTAGTCCCCTTTCTGTCAGAAAGGCGTTGTGAAACTTGAAAGGGTTCAGAAAAAATTTACAAGGATGTTGCCAGGGTTAGAGGATTTGAGCTATAGGGTTGGAGCTGTTGTCCCTGGAATGTCGGAACCTGAGTGGTCACCTTATAGAGGTTTACAAAATTATGAGGGGCATGGATAGGGGAAATAGGGAAAGTCTTTTCCCTGGGGTTGGACAGAACTAGAGGGCATAGATTTAGGGTGAGAGGGGAAAGATATAAAAGAGACCTACGGGGCAATTTTTTCACACAGAGGGTGGTACGTGTATGGAATGAGCTGCTACAGGAAGTGGTGAAGGCTGATACAATTGCAACATTTAAGAGGCATTTGGATGGGTATATGAATAGGAAGGGCTTAGAGTGATATGGGCCACGTGCTGGCAGGTGGGACTAGATTGGGTTGGGATATCTGGTCGGCATGGATGGGTTGGATCGAAGGGTCTGTTTCCATGCTGTACAGCTCTATGACTCTATGAGCAGGAGATTTGACGTTTCGGGCATAAGCACTCATCATGAGTGAAGCCATATCCAGATATCATCTCCCTGCTACTCTCTTCATTGTTGTAGTTGAAGCAACATGACCAGCTATCTGGGGTTTTATTTTCAAAAATGCCTTACCTTAATAGTCATAGAAACAATCGGACACAGTTCTCCAACACAGTGCTGATGATCCGATCTATCTTCCCTTGATGCAGTTCTTTTGGTCTCAGGAAAATTTCAACTTTATTGTCAGTTCATGAGATGCTCCTTTCGACAAATCTTTCGCATAGACACCAAAACTGGAGGTGCAGTGGAAAGCGAAGAAGGTTACCTCAGATTACAACAGGATCTGGACTAGCTGGGCCAATTGGCTGAGGAGTGGCAGATGGAGTTTAATTCAGATAAATGTGAGGTATTGTATTGTGGGAAAGCAAATCTTAACAGGACTTATACACTTAATGGTAAGGTCCTAGGGAATGTTGCTGAACAAAGAGACCTTGGAGTGCCTGCTCATAGCTCCTTGAAAGTGGAGTCGCAGGTTAATAGTACCGTGAAGAAGGCATTTGTTATGCTTTCCTTTATAGTCAGGGTAATGAGTATAGGATGGAAATGTGTTGCTGGAAAAGCGCAGCAGGTCAGGCAGCATCTAGGGAACAGGAGAATCGACGTTTCGGGCATTAGCCCTTCCTGAAGAAGGGCTAATGCCCGAAACGTCGAGTCTCCTGTTCCCTAGATGCTGCCTGACCTGCTGCGCTTTTCCAGCAACACATTTCCATCTCTGATCTCCAGCATCTGCAGACCTCACTTTCTCCTTAATGAGTATAGGAGTTGGGAGGTCATATTCCGGTCGTACAGGGCATTGGTTGTGCCACTTTGGAAAATTGCGTGCAGTTTTGGACTTCCTATCAGAAAGGTATCGTGAAACTTGAAAGGGTTCAGAAAAGATTTACAAGGATGTTGCCAGGGTTGGAGGAATTGATTTATAGGGAAAGGTTGAAAAGGCTATGGCTGTTTTCCCTGGAGCGTCAGAGGCTGCAGGTTGACCTTATAGATGTTTATAAAATCATGAGGGCATGGATAGTCTAAATAGACAAGATCTTTTCCCTCTTGTTAAGGGCATAGGTTTTGGGTGAGAGGGGAAAGAGATCTAAGGGGCAACTTTTTCACGCACCACATGGTGTGTGTATGGAATGAACTGGCAGAGGAAGTGGTGGAGCCTGGTGCAATTGCAATATTGAAAAGGCATCTGGATGGATATATGATTGGGAAGGGTTTGGAGGGATATGGGCCAGGTGCTGGCAAGTGGGACTAGATTAGGTTGGGATATGTGGTTGGCATGGAGGAGTTTGACTGAAGGGTCTGTTTCCATGCTGCACATCTCTATGGCTCTGTTTGCCTGTACCAGACATCAAAACTTTACCCTTGTTGTCTTTGTCTTGCTCCATATTTATGCTAAATGTAACTCTACTAATGTCACTGGCTCAAAAATATTTCCTCTCTGGCAATCCATCTATTAGCCCGTCTTCATTTCAGAAGATTACACCTAGAATTGCTGTCGGTATCATTGTGCTATTTTGTGCTGATGAGCTTGGTTAAATATGATTTGAGAATTTGGTGTTCTCAGCACCTTTCACTCAATTTATTTCCCAACCAATATTTGAGAGGTAAAATCCCCAACTACTCCTGCTCTATTATTTTAACGTTCAGAAATAACTTACACACTGCACTTTTATTTCCCTCAGAGAATTCTGTCATTGACAGTAAACTCTGGCAGGCCCATCCAGTTTTCTCAAAATATCTTTTGAGCATATTCGCATGACACATTCGGTGAGATTTCTTTCTCTCTGGCATTCTTATCAAATAGGAATCGAGAGTGTAATGCTTGAAAAGCACAACAGGGCAGACAGAATCCGAGGATCAGGAAAATCAATGTTTCAGGCATAATCTTTTAATCAGGAATCAGGCTTATGTGACGGGAGAGCTAAATGGAAGGAGGGTGGGGCTGGGGTGGGGTGGGGGAAGGTAGCTGGGAATGTGATAGGTAAATGATGGTGGGGGCGGTGAGGAAGTTGATGGCCTAATAGAGAGAGGAGGAGAACCTCTTCAAGGTAGTCATCCTTAGAAGAGGCTTCACAGTAAGGTTAAAATCAACTAGGAGAAAGTGAGGACTGCAGATGCTAGAGATCAGAGAACCACACTCTCGATTCTGATCTCCAGCATCTGCAGTCCTCACTTTCTCCATTCTTATCAAATTATTCACCTCACTCAATTTTCTTTAGATTTGATAAGGTTCACTAAACCTTTCTTACAAAGGTTCACCTTTCAATGGAAGTAACACTAACCCTTTGTCTCCAGTAGAAAAATTGCAAACTGTTGATTTCTTGTCTGTTTCATATTTCATCATGTGCTGCTGTGCTACTTTTAAATGATGTCTTGCACCCACTCCATTTAATCTTTTGTTAAAATTTGACAAAAATCCAAATGTATGGAATTGAACTCTGACTCAATCATTTTTCCTTAATTAATTTCAGTGGTCCTCTCACCTCATGTCCAAATACTAATACAAATGGACTGAATTTGGTAGATTCATTCTGTGTATCCCTCTTGCAAAATTTCCAATGGTATTCCTTTGTCGTAATCCTCTGGACAGTCTTGACTGCGAGCACTCAACAAGATCATTAAAGTTTGATGCTAACATTCTAAACTTGCCTGCATTCTGGATTTGAACTGCATTATTCCTAAGCTGTCCATAACTTCTTGGAATAATTTTGATGAACATTTGACACTTTATCTAATTATATTTCAAGTGTAGTCGTATCGAGTAAGACATTTGTGTAACTCGTCTATAACCCTTTTAGCCATGATAGAGCACAATAGAAAGGCTTCTCGAAATCGAGTGGACAATTACTTATGTTCAACAAATACTGATTCCCATTTTTTGCTTGAAGTAAGGGTTCTCCGCAATCAATCCGCAATCCCTTGTGAAAGGTTCCTGAAGTGCAGGAGTTAGGATGAAACCACACTGCATGAGGTTTTACAGTTGTCTACCTCATATGACATGTCCTACAAAATTCAATTACATCCTGATGCAGTCCGTTAATAAAAATGTTTTTTTTAATTTTGTGACCTCCTACTGCTAATTCATCTTCTATTGGCAGTTGGGGAGGTATTATCACTGGACTGTTAATCCAGAAACCCAGATAATGATCTGAGGACCTGGGTTTGAATCCTGCCATGGCAGATGGTGGAATTTGAATTCAATTAAAATAAAAACTGGAATAAAAAAATCATAAATCCCATTGTTGATTGTTTGAAAAACCCATCCTCTAAACTAAAGCTCTTCAGGCAAGGAAGATGCCATCCTTACCTGGTCTGGCCTACATGCCTACAGGGTCAGCACGGTGGCTCAGTAGTTAGCACTGCTGCCTCACAGCTCCAGGGACCTGGGTTAAATTCCAACCTTGGGTGACTGTCTCTGTGGAGTTTGCATATTCTCCCTTGTCTGTGGGGTTTCCACCCACAATCCAAAGATATGCAGGTCAGGTGGATTGGCCATGCTGAAGTGCCCATTGTATTTAAGTACATTTAAGTCATCATTGGACAAGCATATGGACGTACATGGAATAGTGTAGGTTAGATGGGCTTCAGATTGGTATGACAGGTCGGTGCAACATCGAGGGCTGAAGGGCCTGTACTGCGCTGTAATGTTCTATGTTCTATGTATTAGGTGCAATAGTTAGAGGGAGAGCAAGCTGGGTGGGTAGGCCTTTGGAGGGTCGGTGTGGACTTGCTGGACCAAAGGACCTGTTTCCACACTGTAGAGAATCTAATCTAATCATGTGAATGCAGACTCACAGCAATGTGGTTGACCCTTAACTGCCCACAGTAGGGAGGGACAATAAATGCTGACCTATTCGATGATGCTCTCATCTCATGAATGAATTTAAAAAGGACCTCCTTTCTATACCCCACCGGTAATACAACTTGATGACCTTTTGCCCACTTCCCATCTGCCTGAATATAAGATGATCTCCATTTTCTCAGGGAGACTTCATCTATAAAATAGTAACATTCTAGGATGCACTCAGATTCTGTATCCTACATTCTATGTTTTCTACTCTGGCTATTGAAGACTAGCAACTCTTATACCTTCTTAACCATCCTGGAAGGAAGTGTGGTCTGCAGATGCTGGAGAGTGAGAATTGAAAGTGTGGCACTGAAAAATCACAGCGGTTGCTCCTCCAATCCTGACTGACCTGCAGTGCTTTTTTCTTGTGCCACGCTTTTTGACTTTTCTTAACCATCCTGTCTACCCATGCTAACAATTTCATGGACCAATGGACTTCAGGTTGTACGTTTGCTCGCTGAGGTGGTAGGTGTGTTCTCAGACATTTTGTCCCAATACAGCTTCAATGGAGGCTCACTGATGATGTTACCTAGGAGGAGAAAGTGAGGTCTGCAGATGCCTGAAGAAGGGCCTGTGCCCGAAACGTCGAATCTCCTGTTCCCTGGATGCTGCCTGACCTGCTGTGCTGTTCCAGCAATAAAGTTTCAACGATGATGTTACCTAGCATGGCGACAAAATATCTTACAACAAACTTACCACCTCAGCGAGCAAAGTTACAATCTGAATCTCAACATGAGCTCAACATGAGCTTCAAATCTTCTCAGAAATCACTAATGGTCTTGTGCACCAGGCAACCTTTGTTCTTCAGGACACCCCTCAGACCGACCATGCATTTGGCCCCTCCAGTCGATCCCATCATTTAATAGGAACGTGGCTGATCTGACATTCCTCACATCCACTTTCCTGCATTTTCCCTATAACCCTTGATTCACTACTTAGCAATGATTCACCTTTAATAAAGATAAGCTCAATTATTAGCTTGCCTCTCTCCATGGATGCTGCCCCACCCTTTGTGGTATGCACATTTTTTTTGTTTTCAGTACAGTTTCAAGTAATTAGCTCCTACGAGGATCTATCTCTCTCAGTAATAAATACACGCAAGTATTCAGCTTCCACAGCTCTCCCTGTGGCAGTGCCTCCATTTCATTGCCCATGAAACAAATTTTAATTCCTCATTTTTTAATTCAAGTCAATGTGTAGTACCTACGTTTGTGATTTTGGGGCATAATTAGCCCTTGTCCGACGACCATTAGCCGATTTGTCGAAGAAGCAACCTTTTAGATCAGCTGCCAATCCCATTATTGTCATCTTTTCTTTGACACTTTTATTTCCCTTATTAACTGTTAACCTAACAATTCAATTTCTGTTTGAATTTTTGTATCGTGTTCCTTATTCTAAATTCTAATGTTGACCCCCTCCCCCTCAGTTATTTTTACTTTATGTATGGAATGTGGGGATCTCTGAATAAAACTTCATTTATGGCTCATCCCTAACATCCCCAGTGAAGACGGTGGTGAGCTGATCAGATTCACTGTGTTTCTGCATTTACCAGCATGCACTTTTTCTTATTTGCTCACAGAACATAGTCATTGTTGGTCCGGTATTTATTGCCTGTTGCCAGTTTCTCCTTCATAAAGTGTGGGGGTGAGCTGCCTTGTTGAACCACTGTAATCCGTGTGGTGTAGGTAAACCCACAATGCTGTTAGGGAGGGAGCTCCAGGATTTTGACCCAGCAACACAGAAGGAACAGTGACATGCTTCCAAGTCAGGATAGTGACTTCAGAAAAACAGGAAGAAAACTATCCATCTGACTTCACAAACACCAACTGGCAACTAACTGGCTAGACGCACTCTCCCTCATCTCTGTACACACAGACCAAGAGGGCCATCAATTTAATCTATTGCAAGTGAACCGAAGACACACAAGGCAGGTTGAGGGTAACGTGCAGGGGTCAGAATGTTCATGCATATGTCACCCTTATCCTTCTGGATGGTAGAATTTGTGGGTTTGGAAGGTATGTCTAAGGACCTTTGGTGACTTTGGACAATGCATCTTGAAGATATTACACACTGTTCTACTGAGCTGTAGTGGAAGGAGTGGGTGTTTGTGAGTGCAATGTCAATTAAGCGGCTGTTTTGTCCTGGATAGTATCGAACTTCTTGAGTGTTTTTAGAACTACACTCATCCAAGCAAGTGGGGAGAATTCTGTCACGCTCTTGACTTGTGTTTTGGAGATGGTGGACAGCCTTTGGGGATTCAGGAGGTGAGTTACTCATAGCTGCATTCCGAGCTTCCACGAGATTCTGGAAGCCATAGTACCTAATTATTTTGTACAGTTTTCACCAAGTTCTGTAGCTCGGGATCAGGTAGTTGGTTAGCTGCCGAAGCTGCTGGGTTACAATGCAGATGTTGCATCACCATGCTGGGTAACATCATCAGTGTGACTTCTGTGAAGCGCTATTGTTCTGTCCCAATTGGTTTTAAGGTGGGTCCAGTCAGTTGGGGTGAGTGTCACTTCCAGGTCTTCTGTGCGGTTTGTACACTGGGTCTATCTCTGCCTATATTTAGACTGGGTCTATATCTGTGTGTTTGAACACTTGGTCTATCCCTGTGTGTGTATACTGGGTCTATCACTATGTTTTTGTTAATGGCCTTCTTTGACTGAAAGCCAGGCTTCCAAGAACTGCCCTGTGTGCCTCCAGTTCACTTGAAATAGATTAAATTGATGGCCCTCTTGGTCTGTGTACAGAGATGATGGAGAGTGCATCCAGTCAGTTAGTTGCCAGTTGGTGTTCGTGAAGTCAGATGGGATAGTTTTCTTCCTGTTTTTCTGATGTCACATTTGCTGCAGTTGTTGCAAGGAATTTTGTGCACCACACTGGTCCTACATATTGTGGGTATGGGGCACTTGGTTCTGGTAAAGTAGTTGGCATAGTGTGGCTGTTGGTTGGTGTGCTACCATAATACCTATGGTTGTAACAGCCTGGTAGTTAATCCTGATATGCTCTTCACATATGGCAAGGTGGCCAGTGTGTTGGTAGGCACAGTTTCTTCTTAGCAATGTCTGTTGGACAGGCATTCGCAGACGAAGCTGACAGGGCATCCGTTGTTAACAATGGTGGATTAATCCAAGAACCTGATCAGGTGTACCCGAGAACTCTGTGGGAAGCTAGAGAAGTGATTGCTGGGCCTCTTGCTGAGATATTTGTATCATGGATAGTCACAGGTGAGGTGCCGGAAGACAGGAGGTTGGCAAACATGGTACCACTGTTTAAGAAGGGCGGTAAAGACAAGCCAGGGAACTATAGATTGGTGAGCATGACCTCAGTGGTGGGCAAGTTGATGGAGGGAATCCTGAGGGACAGGATGTACATGTATTTGGAAAGGCCAGGACTGATTAGGGATAGACAACATGGCTTTGTGCATGGGAAATCATGTCTCACAAACTTGATTGAGGTTTTTGAAGAAGTAACAAAGATGATTGATGAGGGCAGAGCAGTAGATGTGATCTATATGGACTTCAGTAAGGCGTTCACTTGGTTCCCCATGGGAGACTGATGAACAAGGTTAGACCTCATGGAGTACAGGGAAAACTAGCCATTTGGATACAGAACTGGCTCAAAGGTAGAAGACAGAGGGTGGTGGTGGAGGGTCGTTTTACAGACTGGAGGCCTGTGACCAGTGGAGTGACACAAGGATTGGTGCTGGGTCCTCTACCTTTTGTCATTTACATAAATTATTTGGATGTGAGCGTAAGAGGTACAGTTAGTAAGTTTGCAGATGACATCAAAATTGGAGGTATAGTGGACAGCGAAAAGGATTACCTCAGATTACAACAGGATCTGGACCAGATGGGCCAATGGGCTGAGAAGTGGCAGATGGAGTTTAATTCAGATAAATGCGAGGTGCGGCATCTTGGGAAAGCAAATCTTAGCAGGACTTATACACTTAATGGTAAGGTCCAAGGGAGCGTTGCTGAACAAAGAGACTTTGGAGTGCAGGTTCATAGTTCCTTGAACGTGGAGTCGCAGGTAGATAGGATAGTGAAGAAGGTGTTTGGTATGCTTTCCTTTATTGGTCAGAGTATTGAGTACAGGTCATGTTGCGGCTGTACAGAACATTGGTTAGGCCACGGTTGGAATATTGCGTGCAATTCTGGTCTCCTTCCTATCGGAAAGATGTTGTGAAACTTGAAAGGGTTCAGAAAAGATTTACAAGGATGTTGCCAGGGTTGGAGGATCTGAGCCACAGGGAGAGGCTGAGCAGGCTTGGGCTGTTTTCCCTGTAGCGTCGGAGGCTGAGGGGTGACCTTAGAGGTTTACAAAATTATGAGGGACATGGATAGGGTAAATAGATAAAGTCTTTTCCCTGGGGTCGGGGAGTCCAGAACTAGAGAGCATAGGTTTAGGGTGAGAGCGGAAAGATATAAAAGAGACCGAAGGGACAACCTTCTCATGCAGAGGGTGGTACGTGTATGGAATGAGCTGCCGGAGGATGTGGTGGAGGCTGGTACAATTACAACATTTAAGAGGCATTTGGATGGGTATATGAATAGGAAGGGTTTGGAGGGATATGGACCGGGTGCTGGCAGGTGGGACTAGATTGGATTGGGATATGGAGAGGGTGGATGCTAGGAAATTGTTTCCGTTAGGCAAGGAGACTAGGACCCGTGGACACAGCCTTAGAATTAGAGGGGGTAAATTCAGAACAGAAATGCGGAGACATTTCTTGGTGGGCCTGTGGAATTCATTGCCACAGAGTGCAGTGGAGGCTGGGACACTAAATGTCTTCAAGGCAGAAATTGGTAAATTCTTGATGTCACAAGGAATTAAGGGCTACGGGGATAATGCGGGTAAGTGGAGTTGAAATGCCCATCAGCCATCATCGAATGGCGGAGTGGATTCGATGGGCCGAATGGCCTTACTTCCGCTCCTATGTCTTATGGTCTTATGATATCTGGTCGGCATGGACGGGTTGGACCGAAGGATCTGTTTCCATGCTGTACATCTCTATGACTCAGCAATACTGTCTGGGACAGGGACACGGTATTTAATTCATTGACTCAGTAATAACATCTAGGACAGGGACCACTATTTAATTCACTGGCTCAGTAATACTGACTGGGACAGTTGCTCAGTATTTAATTCACTGACTCTGTTATACTGAATGGAGCAGTGCCATGGTATTAAATTCACATGCTAAGTTAAACAGACTGTTTTTCTAATACATACCAAAGATGTGCAGGTTCACTTGACTGGCTACACTGAATTGACTAGTGACGTGGGACTTGCAGGCGAGGTGGGCCAGCTATGGGAAAGGCTTGGGTTATTGCGATACATTGGTGTTGGGGATACTCCTCAAAATGTCATTGTGACTCGATGGGCTGAATGACCTCCCTCCACATTGACAGGATTCAGGGATTCATTAAACAGTGCGGTCAGTGATGTAATTGATGGACAATGACAGTAAGGGGAAGAGGTCAGTGATGTATCTGATGGACAGTGACAGTAAGAGGGAGGTCAGTGATGTATCTGATGGACAGTGACAGTACGTGGGAGGTCAATGATGTATCTGAAGGACAGTGACAGTAAGAGTGAGATCAGTGATGTATCTGATGGACAGTGACAGTAAGGGGGAGGTCAGTGATGTATGTGATGGACAGTTACAGTAACGAGGCGGTCAGTGATGTATCTGATGGACAGTGACAGTAAGGGGGAGGTCAGTGATGTATCTGATGGACAGTGACAGTAAGTGGGAGGTCAGGAATGTATCTGATGGACAGTGACAGTAAGAGTAAGGTCAGTGATGTATCTGATGGACAGTGACAGGAAGGGGGAGGTCAGTGATGTATCTGATGGACAGTGACAGTAAGGGGGAGGTCAGTGATGTATCTGATGGACAGTGACAGTAAGTGGGAGGTCAGGAATGTATCTGATGGACAGTGACAGTAAGAGTAAGGTCAGTGATGTATCTGATGGACAGTGACAGGAAGGGGGAGGTCAGTGATGTATCTGATAGACAGTGACAGTAAGGGGGAGGTCAGTGATGTATCTGATGGACAGTGACTGTAAGGGGGAGGTCAGTGATGTATCTGATGGACAGTGACAGTAAGAGGGAGGTCAGTGTTGTATCTGATGGACAGTGACTGTAAGAGGGAGGTCAATGATGTATCTGACGGACAGTGACAGTAAGAGTAAGGTCAGTGATGTATCTGATGGACAGTGACAGTAAGAGGGAGGTCAGTGATGTATCTGAAGGACAGTGACAGTAAGGGGGAGGTCAGTGTTGTATCTGATGGACAGTGACAGTAAGAGGGAGGTCAATGATGTATCTGATGGACAGTGACAGTAAGGGGGAGGTTAGTGATGTATCTGATGGACAGTGACAGTAAGGGGGATGTCAGTGATGTATCTCATGGACAGTGACAGTAAGAGGGGGTTAGGGATGTATCAGATGGACAGTGACAGTAAGGGGGAGGTCAGTGATGTATCTGGATGGACACTGACAGCAAGGGGGAGATCAGTGATGTATCTGATGGACAGTGACAGTAAGGGGGAGGTCAGTGATGTATCTGATGGACAGTGACAGTAAGGGGGAGATCAGTGATGTATCTGATGGACAGTGACAGTAAGGGGGAGGTCAGTGATGTATCTGATGGACAGTGACAGTAAGGGGGAGGTCAGTGATGTATCTGATGGACAGTGACAGTAAGGGGGAGGTCAGTGATGTATCTGATGGACAGTGACAGTAAGGGGGAGGTCAGTGATGTATCTGATGGACAGTGACAGTAAGGGGGAGGTCAGTGATGGACCTGATGGATAGTGACAGTAAGAGGGAGGTCAGTGATGTATCTGGATGGACAGTGACAGTAGGGGGAGGTCAGGGATGTATCTGGATGGACAGTGACAGTAAGGGGAGGTCAGTGATGTATCTGGATGGACACTGACAGTAAGGGGGAGATCAGTGATGTATCTGATGGACAGTGACAGTAAGGGGGAGGTCAGTGATGTATCTGATGGACAGTGACAGTAAGGGGGAGGTCAGTGATGTATCTGATGGACAGTGACAGTAAGGGGGAGGTCAGTGATGTATCTGATGGACAGTGACAGTAAGGGGGAGGTCAGGGATGTATCTGGATGGACAGTGACAGTAAGGGGGAGGTCAGTGATATATCTGATGGACAGTGACAGTAAGGGGGAGGTCAGTGATGTATCTGATGGACAGTGACAGTTTAGGGGAGGTCAGTGATGTATCTTATGGACAGTGACAGTAAGGGGGAGGTCAGGGATGTATCTGATGGACAGTGACAGTCAGGTGGAGGTCAGTGATGTATCTGATGGACAGTGACAGTAAGGGAGAGGTCAGTGATGTATCTGATGGACAGTGACAGTAAGGGGGAGGTCAGGGATGTATCTGGATGGACAGTGACAGTAAGGGGGAGGTCAGTGATGTATCTGGATGGACAGTGACAGTAAGGGGGAGGTCAGTGATGTATCTGATGGACAGTGACAGTAAGGGGGAGGTCAGTGATGTATCTGACGTACAGTGACAGTAAGGGGGAGGTCAGTGATGTATCTGGATGGACAGTGACAGTAAGGGGGAGGTCAGTGATGTACCTGATAGACAGTGACAGTAAAGGCGGAGGTCAGTGATGTATCTGATAGACAGTGACAGTAAGAGGGAGGTCAGTGATGTATCTGATGGACAGTGACAGTAAGAGGGAGGTCAGTGATGTATCTGATGGACAGTGACAGTAAGAGGGAGGTCAGTGATGTATCTGATGGACAGTGACAGTAAGAGGGAGGTCAGTGATGTATCTGATGGACAGTGACAGTAAGGGGGAGGTCAGGGATGTATCTGGATGGACAGTGACAGTAAGGGGGAGGTCAGTGATGTATCTAGATGGACAGTGACAGTAAGGGGGATGTCAGTGATGTATCTGATGGACAGTGACAGTAAGGGGGAGGTCAGTGATGTATCTGATGGACAGTGACAGTAAGGGGGAGGTCAGTGATGTATCTGATGGACAGTGACAGTAAGGGGGAGGTCAGTGATGTATCTGATGGACAGTGACAGTAAGGGGGAGGTCAGTGATGTACCTGATGGACAGTTACAGTAACGAGGCGGTCAGTGATGTATCTGATGGACAGTGACAGTAAGAGGGAGGTCAGTGTTGTATCTGATGGACAGTGACTGTAAGAGGGAGGTCAATGATGTATCTGATGGACAGTGACAGTTAGGGGGAGGTCAGTGATGTATCTGATGGACAGTGACAGTAAGAGGGAGGTCAGTGATGTATCTGAAGGACAGTGACAGTAAGGGGGAGGTCAGTGTTGTATCTGATGGACAGTGACAGTAAGAGGGAGGTCAATGATGTATCTGATGGACAGTGACAGTAAGGGGGAGGTTAGTGATGTATCTGATGGACAGTGACAGTAAGGGGGATGTCAGTGATGTATCTCATGGACAGTGACAGTAAGAGGGGGTTAGGGATGTATCAGATGGACAGTGACAGTAAGGGGGAGGTCAGTGATGTATCTGGATGGACACTGACAGCAAGGGGGAGATCAGTGATGTATCTGATGGACAGTGACAGTAAGGGGGAGGTCAGTGATGTATCTGATGGACAGTGACAGTAAGGGGGAGATCAGTGATGTATCTGATGGACAGTGACAGTAAGGGGGAGGTCAGTGATGTATCTGATGGACAATGACAGTAAGGGGGAGGTCAGTGATGTATCTGATGGACAGTGACAGTAAGGGGGAGGTCAGTGATGTATCTGATGGACAGTGACAGTAAGGGGGAGGTCAGTGATGTATCTGATGGACAGTGACAGTAAGGGGGAGGTCAGTGATGGACCTGATGGATAGTGACAGTAAGAGGGAGGTCAGTGATGTATCTGGATGGACAGTGACAGTAGGGGGAGGTCAGGGATGTATCTGGATGGACAGTGACAGTAAGGGGAGGTCAGTGATGTATCTGGATGGACACTGACAGTAAGGGGGAGATCAGTGATGTATCTGATGGACAGTGACAGTAAGGGGGAGGTCAGTGATGTATCTGATGGACAGTGACAGTAAGGGGGAGGTCAGTGATGTATCTGATGGACAGTGACAGTAAGGGGGAGGTCAGTGATGTATCTGATGGACAGTGACAGTAAGGGGGAGGTCAGGGATGTATCTGGATGGACAGTGACAGTAAGGGGGAGGTCAGTGATATATCTGATGGACAGTGACAGTAAGGGGGAGGTCAGTGATGTATCTGATGGACAGTGACAGTTTAGGGGAGGTCAGTGATGTATCTTATGGACAGTGACAGTAAGGGGGAGGTCAGGGATGTATCTGATGGACAGTGACAGTCAGGTGGAAGTCAGTGATGTATCTGATGGACAGTGACAGTAAGGGAGAGGTCAGTGATGTATCTGATGGACAGTGACAGTAAGGGGGAGGTCAGGGATGTATCTGGATGGACAGTGACAGTAAGGGGGAGGTCAGTGATGTATCTGGATGGACAGTGACAGTAAGGGGGAGGTCAGTGATGTATCTGATGGACAGTGACAGTAAGGGGGAGGTCAGTGATGTATCTGACGTACAGTGACAGTAAGGGGGAGGTCAGTGATGTATCTGGATGGACAGTGACAGTAAGGGGGAGGTCAGTGATGTACCTGATAGACAGTGACAGTAAAGGCGGAGGTCAGTGATGTATCTGATAGACAGTGACAGTAAGAGGGAGGTCAGTGATGTATCTGATGGACAGTGACAGTAAGAGGGAGGTCAGTGATGTATCTGATGGACAGTGACAGTAAGAGGGAGGTCAGTGATGTATCTGATGGACAGTGACAGTAAGGGGGAGGTCAGGGATGTATCTGGATGGACAGTGACAGTAAGGGGGAGGTCAGTGATGTATCTAGATGGACAGTGACAGTAAGGGGGATGTCAGTGATGTATCTGATGGACAGTGACAGTAAGGGGGAGGTCAGTGATGTATCTGATGGACAGTGACAGTAAGGGGGAGGTCAGTGATGTATCTGATGGACAGTGACAGTAAGGGGGAGGTCAGGGATGTATCTGATGGACAGTGACAGTAAGAGGCAGGTCAGTGATGTATCTGATGGACAGTGACAGTAAGGGGGAGGTCAGTGATGTATCTGATGGACAGTGACAGTAAGGGGGAGGTCAGGGATGTATCTGATGGAGAGTAACAGTAAGGGGGAGGTCAGTGATGTATCTGGATGGACAGTTACAGTAAGGGTGAGGTCAGTGATGTATCTGATGGACAGTGACAGTAAGAGGGAGGTCAGTGATGTATCTGATGGGCAGTGACAGTAAGAGGGAGGTCAGTGATGTATCTGATGGACAGTGACAGTAAGGGGGAGGTCAGTGTTGTATCTGATGGACAGTGACAGTAAGAGGGAAGTCAATGATGTATCTGATGGGCAGTGACAGTAAGAGGGAGGTCAGTGATGTATCTGATGGACAGTGACAGTAAGGGGGAGGTCAGTGTTGTATCTGATGGACAGTGACAGTAAGAGGGAGGTCAATGATGTATCTGATGGACAGTGACAGTAAGGGGAGGTCAGTGATGTATCTGGATGGACAGTGACAGTAAGGGGGAGGTCAGTGTTGTATCTGATGGACAGTGACAGTAAGAGGGAGGTCAATGATGTATCTGATGGACAGTGACAGTAAGAGGGAGGTCAGTGATGTATCTGATGGACAGTGACAGTAAGGGGGAGGTCAGTGATGTATCTGGATGGACAGTGACAGTAAGGGGGAGGTCAGTGATGTATCTGATGGACAGTGACAGTAAGGGGGAGGTCAGTGATGTATCTGATGGGCAGTGACAGTAAAGGAGGAGGTCAGTGATGTATCTGATGGACAGTGACAGTAAGGGGTTGGTCAGTGATGTATCTGATGGACAGTGACAGTAAGGGGGAGGTCAGTGTTGTATCTGATGGACAGTGACAGTAAGAGGGAGGTCAATGATGTATCTGATGGACAGTGACAGTTAGGGGGAGGTCAGTGATGTATCTGATGGACAGTGACAGTAAGAGGGAGGTCAGTGATGTATCTGGATGGACATTGACAGTAAGGGGGAGGTCAGTGATGTATCTGGATGGACAGTGACTGTAAGGGAGAGGTCAGTGATGTATCTGATGGACAGTGACAGTAAGGGTGAGATCCGTGATGCATCTGATGAACGGATGTTTGTCAGTCTGATTGTAAGGTTTGATTGTGACTTTTATTGTTGATATGAGTTAAGAGTATATTTGTAGAATGGGTCTGTTATTCGGAGGTGTCTGTTTTTCAGATGAGCCACATTGGTTTGAGAATTTACATCATGCATTGTGTTTTTAATCAGTTTAAATGATTCCCTGAAGTTGATTTCAAATAAATACTGAAAGTGAACCTGTTTATGATATTGATGTCATGTGAGTAGCTGAATTGGATTTATGTTACAAAACGCAATTGCAAGCTATACAGACTGTGGCTTGATATTATCACTGAGCTCCTCCTGTGAGCTCAAGCCTAATGTTCAGTTGGCGTGGATCTCAAGTTAAAATCCATTCCAATTTGGAATTCTAATCCATGTCTCCATTGCTGGAAGTCCATTATCGTTCACTGAGCCCTTTCCTTCAGGAAAGACAGTATGTTTTCCTCACTTGTTCCTTCATGTGACTCCAGGTCCTGGGAAATTGGGAATGGGGAATAAATGATGACCTCACAGTGATGTACACATTCAGTGTGTGAGAAGAATCACATTTCAATCAGTCAGTGAAATGTTCTTGTTTCAAGAGGGCAGCTCCGACTCACAATACAGAAGGACAGCTCGGGGACATATTTTCAATCCTGGAACAAACTGTCTTGATGCAGCATCGGTTGAACTAATTTGTGACCTTGGGATGAGGCTCATGATGTTTGAATGGACAATGTTATTGCTGGCAGATTCCAGATTCTGTTTTTGTTATTTCATTATCATGTAACCCCCCTCTGTAATCAGGATTACACTTGTTATTGTAATGCGCTTGTTCATTTCCAGAAATGTGAAAAACAGCAACAAAGCCGAGCAATGCTGTCA
This sequence comes from Chiloscyllium plagiosum, assembly GCF_037043375.1. Classification (NCBI taxonomy): domain Eukaryota; kingdom Metazoa; phylum Chordata; class Chondrichthyes; order Orectolobiformes; family Hemiscylliidae; genus Chiloscyllium; species Chiloscyllium plagiosum. The sequence goes on from NW_028270182.1 coordinate 16,119,463, forward strand.
CCTCGATCTCCCCAAGGAGCTTCCACACAGTATAAGGCAGCGTCTCTGGGAATGCATCAGCTCAGAGTCTCAAACAAGGAGCTTGTCAGCTACCTGAAGGGGCAGATCCTATTGTTTCCTGACCATGAATTTTTTTTATTATTCACTCAAGAAATGTGAGAATCACTGGCTGGGCCCAGCATTTATTACCCATCCCTAATTGCCCCTTGAGAATGTTGTGCTGAGCTGCCTTCTTGAACCGCTGCAGTCTGATTTCCATTCAATACCCCGAAGCTTACCCCCTTGTCTTTAGCCACGAACAATATTTTACCCATCAAACTTTTCCCCATGCCCTGTGAAATCCCCCCCCATGCAGTGTCCTTTCTGCCCCTGACCCTTCATTACCCCGACATAAAAGCCCTTCTTTATCTCCCACCGTGTCCTATATAACTCCCTTGCTGAAGCCCAATCCCTCGGCCCTAAGGACTGACCTCCCTTTGTCTACCCGACATCATACACAGCAGGATCCCAAATCTCAAAATCGCTGAAGCTTCACGGCCCAGGAGGGGGATGTTCAGCCCATCGTGATCTAACCCATCATTAAATGGCCCAGGATCTGTCCGGCTCCTCAGGATTTGCGCCCAAATGGCCCTTATTAAACCTCCTTCCTGTGGAGGCCGTTCCTTCCTGATAGCCCACCCTACTGCACTCAGTGAGCATGTGCAGAGCTCACTAGCCTTTTGACTGACTGTGGTGATGCACAACAAGATTCCACACTCAAGCCAATCCCTGTTACCCCCCTCAATGAGAACGGGGCTTTATCTGACCCCCACCCTCCAGTTTTCCCACCCAAACATTTGCCAGCTCCACATACACTAGAAGTTGCTTCTGTTCCCAATCTTACAGCTCCCTGGCAAATTTCCCCTGGGTCCCTTCTCAGTGTAGCTTTATTCCCCTCCACAAATGCCCCTAAATATACTCCCCACCTGACCAGATTTGTATCTCCCCAGGTTTTATGTCCCCCGTTTCCCTGTGCCACTATTTTGCATTTGCAATATAGCCCTCCACCCAACCTGTCCCCCCATTCTGCTTGCAGTGGAATGGTTGCATGCTTTCTTTTCCCCAGATACTGAAGGCCTGCATCAATGGCTCTGCATTTCTGAAACTGTCTGCAAACTTTGAAACATCACAACACAGTGATGGATGAGGCATCCTCAACCCATCAAGCCATTCGTTAACAACACAGCTCAGCATCGGAGAAGTTCTGTGAAAAGATTAAATATATTGGGCATCCGGAATTTCAATGCATAACAAAAATCTGTACGTGACTTTGAAGGAGTGAATTGAATTTTGAATTAAGACACATTTACACAGAGATATATCAAGTGTCTAGGATGAGTTATCAAGGAACTTTAACAAAAATGTGGGTCATCTTAGAGAAAGAAAGAACAAACAAAGGATGTTTTGCCTGAATCAAACAGAAATGTTTGACTTCTGGTTTATTATTCAATGATGTTCCACAGACTGCAAATATCTCCAGAGTTCTGGAATTAGAAAGGGGCCAATAGTTAAATTGCAAAATTGGATGAGAGGAAGGAAGTAGGGATGGTGAGTTTTGACAGAAAAGAGACAAGTTAGAATAAAGGCGCTTGAAGTGACCATGCAGTTTAGTGAAGGGAATTAAGGGCTACGGGGAGAATGCGGGTAAGTGGAGTTGAAATGCCCATCAGCCATGATTGAATGGCGGAGTGGACTCGATGGGCCGAATGGCCTTACTTCCGCTCCTATGTCTTATGGTCTTATGGTCTTAAGTTTAGGTGAGAGTATTAAACTGTTTGTTTCTCTTGGTGATGTTTGTGTTCTTGTCTTTCTTTTCAAGAAAATTGAATTTGAAAATCAAACCATTACCCGCTGCATCAGGACTACACTTAGACAGATACATACAATCTCATCAATCTTTTGATAAAATTATACATGAAGCAAGAAGGTTTGACATGGTCTTGGGATGCTGATGTAAGTGTACGAAAGTGATTGCTACCTCAGAAGTACCAAACATGAGGGAATGCATGAGAAAAAGAAAATGCAATGGAGAATGGGTCTCAGACATGTACACCGACTTGACAAACAGATTAGTGTGGCTTGGAAGAGCACAAAAACATAATTTAAATGATAAGACACTGACATTATCCGTCGAGAAACTAACTTTAAAACAGCGATAGTGAGCTGGAGTGAAAGGGCTCAAAATGTTGACATACAGGCATCTCAGAAAAAGAGAGGGGAAGCATTATCTGAAGGGAAAGCCTGATGAGCGCTCTGTTAGAACGATATTATTTGAGACCATGGACATTGCAGCTCTGAGGGGCTCCCTATAAATGGAGATAGTTGCCACTCAATGATACAATCACACATAACATTGGCAAAGAAAGAAAAATATTGAAGGAATATCCTCAAGATTGATGCAGATAAGGGAACTGGGGAATTTTGAGTCCATGCATGATGTTTATGAGCAACCAGTGACTGAACTTGAAGCTTGATAAGCACGATGACGCTTGATCCAAAACGGTAAATTAAAGATGCTCAGGACTTTAGCAAAGGACCGAAAGGATACGCAGAGTCAAAGATCCTGAGGGAAAAATAATGGGCTTGGATTGAAGCAGAAATGAAACTGTGTGACGCTAGGATCTGGAGATGAAGAGAGACTGACAAAACTGTCGCCCTTTAGGCATTTGCTGTACTTGGCAGAACAGAGCCACTCACGAGGTCATTCAGCTCCACAACAAATGGGGGCACGATTCCAAAGGAGCTGGTGGGGCTGGGTTTTACAAACCATGCCCAGGTGGTAGCGGATAGCTGTGTGCCCTGTGAAAAGAACAACCCCGGACCCATCACAGATATGTCCCAAATCAGACCCTCCTCCGCCCCCTGCAGGACTGTTCCATCATCTACAACTCGATAACACATCCCTACCACCAGGTCGAAGTTGTACTGACGTCCTAGTTATTGTTAACATGTTCTCCAGATGGGTAGAAGCCTCTCCAACCCGAGAAACCACAGCCAATCATAAAGCTTTTGTGTTGGGATTACATTCCTCGATGGGGAGTCCTGCCCAGCAGAGACTCTGATCAAGGGATATACTTAACAGGGACTTTCTGCCAGTAAATTTGCAGGTTGCTCAACATTAAATAGACCCTCCACTGCCCTCATCTCCCCCAGACATCAGGGCAAGTGGAATGAATCAACCGACGGTAAAACAAAGATTTCCTAAGGAACCAACAAGAGGGAGTGTCTTGGAAAACAAGCCCTGTCAATAGAACTATGCAACATCCAAGCAACTCCCAGTCAGACAACAGGACCAAACCCTTTTAAAGTAATCACCGGAAGGCTTATGTCACTGCCAGGAACAATTGATTTTTGGAAAGTTGATTCACAACTAATTAATGGCACACTGTTGAAATATTGTCAAGCCTAACCAATTCTGACAAGTCTGCATCCCAAAAGCTATCGGCTGCTCAGAGTGACCTCCTGAAGGAGAAGATAATATTGTCTCGGAAACGTGGATCCATGTGATGAAAATCCATAAAGAACCCAGTGGGAAGCAAACTACCAAGTGCTGCTGATCACTACAACGGCGGTGATCTAAATTTTAAAGAAATAAAATTTAGTTCCGCATATCACATGTAAATAGAAACACAAATATTTAAAAACAAAGATGTAAGAACTGTTACATTTAGCCCAAGGTGGGGAATTTGATTGTATTACTAACTGTCTGTATTTTGAGTGTCTAATAACTTGCCAATCCCGTACACCAGAAAGAAATGAAGGAAAAGGGAATGGCCTTCTTTGTATAATGATTCTTATCTTGTGTTGTCTCTTTTTATTAATCAAATGTTGCTGCCAACAGGTGACTTCTATCACAACCCCGCAGGTGAGGCTCTTGAAAATGAAGCAGCCAGTGAGGCAACCATTCTTGCAAACATTGGTGCGCTTTATGATTCACTTAAGAGGGAATCAAAGGGATATTGTTAGGGATGCCCATGACTGAGCAACACAAAATGGCCGACAGCTGCCCATTGGTAATGCAGCAGAACAGGGCGGGCAGCAACATTTACTCAAGTTGCTGAATGTGCATCAGACATAGATAATAAATGTAACAATTATTAATATAGTTTTCTCAAGTAGAACAGCAGCAGCTCTGTTAAACATAGATAATAATATTGCACATTTGGGAACAATAGCAGCTCAAGGTTGAAGATCACACATAAGATAGATATAAGGACATCTCACACTGATGAGTTGTTTAGTCAACCATTATAAATATCGATTCTGTATTAATTATATCCATTAAAAATCATGAATGGAAAAAGTTCAACGCAGTTTCAGACAGTAAACACAACCCCTTAAACCCTACAGGGCGGAATGAATACAGAGATGAGCAGACACTGGAATGTAGATTGAATGAGCACATTAAAACACGACATGTTAGCTAAAGGATTCTTACATTAGCTGTAACCAGATAACTTTGTTGGAACTGGACAAAGATCAACATTCCTTTACATCTCCTGTAATGAGGAATTTAATAGATTGCTGAAGTAATAGACAATACCTAATTAATTAACAGTAAATATGGCACAGTTGGCACATGTTACTTGAATACAGTATCCATTGTGAAAAGCCTCAAGAAAGGAGATTAGATTCTGGAAAACATCATGAAGCCCCGGGATGGACCATAAGCCTCTCCATAACTCAGCTCTGCTGACTAATAGTAATCCCAGGGTTGGGTGGGGTGGGGTGGGGGGGAAGACGGGACAAAGTTGTACTAAAATACAGTTTCACTTAAATCTACCACTGGACTCCGACTGGCATCAGAAAATATAAGATTGAACAGGAAGTTAAACACAGACCACAATTTGCTTTTGGAAATGGGCAAGAGGCCTTTGGAGAATTGACGCTTTCGGAAGAGTATTGACAGGTTGAAAATACACGAGCAGAGAGTCTTTCATTTCTTGTCTGTTTAACACTCTGTAACAATCTTCAAAAGTAAGGAGATGGTTTGTCTGAACCACGAGGTCCTTCTTAATATGTGCACAATGCACGAGAGAGACAGAGATGCTGGTAGAGCAGCCTTTTACAATTGTACTCGGGTTACAGCTGGATAAACCTTTGGACACTACTTCTTCCTGTCATGGCTCCAAATTCTGAACAAGACAATCTTCAGAGAATTTATGTTTGCAATCTCCATGTAACCATGAATTCACCTTAACTGTTTTAATACTGAATACCATCTTTCTGATTCCAACCTTCAGAGGTGTCCCTCAGTGAGCTCCTCCACCATTCCCTCTATTTCACTGGTGCCTTGTTACCCTCATTCCCCAATCAAATGACTTGGCCTCAGACGCACAGAACTTTAACAGCGATAAAGCACAGTTAGAAAGTTTATTTCATTTCTGTCTCTGAGTACAGCCTTCATTCAGTGAGAGTCAACACTTCAAGGCTCCAACATGAGACATAACCTGTTTCTGGTGAGTGTCTTCATTCAGTGAGAAGGAGCTGCGTGGGCCTGTGGGACCTCATCACTGTATTTGGGATTTTCTGCTCAGTCTGCAGCATTCCAGCCCGTGGTAGTAGTGCAATGGGAAAGTCTCCTCTTGTGGATTACAATAGTCCTTTCAACACACAGTTCCAGGCCAGTTTCAGAACTCCGAGAATTCGGAGTTAGACCCTGAAAACTACATTGATTAAAGGAGGAGGAACAAGAAAATAGTTTCAAGCTGATGAGGTCATCGGCGTCTCTGTGCCTCACTCTGCAGCACGTTTTATTTCTGCTTCATAAAACCACAAACTGCAGCTCAACCCAATCTTCCTGCCCCATCATACAAACTGGAGAATGGGACACTTTTCTCAGTAGTACAAGAGTACATTCCAGAGATTGTCAGTTTAACACCAGGGCTGTGTATCCTTAGAATAACCTGGACCAGATCAACACAAATCCAATTGGGAAGGGGAGATCTGTTTAAGGAGAGTCAGTGTGATTTTCAAATTAAACAAACGTGACTGTGCCTGATGAAATAAAATGACAGATTGATGAAGGGATGGTTTTCCAATGTGTTTTACAAATTATGACCTGAGAGTCGGGATAAAAACTGAAGCTATTGTAATAAATGGCAGAAGATCACCATGGAGAAAGAATGTATTTGGACAGAAACGTGCTGTGATGATAAATCACTGCAACTGGCAGACAGCAGAGAGGAAGCCATGTTGTTTTTATTACAAGGCTCAGTATTTTATTCTTGTATTTTGTCGAGATACAAATGAGATAGACAAACTTGGATTTGACAGAGATGGTGAGAATGATACTAGTCAACAGCATTGGGGCCCAGGCAGGCAATTATGAATATTGGCAGGAAGTAGCAAAAAATAGAAGATGGAATCGAACAGACTTAAGGCTGAGTGGGGTCTGGCATAAAAGACTAATGAGAGGAAACATCGACCAAACGATAGAGTAGACGCTGGTGTCACTGAAAATTTGAAATATAACCTCAGTAGGTCTGGCAGCATTCGTGATGACAGAATCAGAACCCAACTCTCCCACATCAGTCTTTGAGCCATCAATGTCTCTCCCTAATCTGATTGGCTCTGTGCCAATTAACACTTGGCATCGATATTAATCCAGATGTCTGAGGTGTCAGCTTCTTCATTCGACACCGAGCACTGGACAGTGACCAGGTTAAACCTTGTTTCTTGCCTGGTATATGTCACTTGTACCGACATGGATCTTGCCCATCCCATTGCAGACTTGTCTTCAACCCTGATCATGGGCCCTGAACCCCAGCATGGGAAGGGAACACAGCCTCCTGGACTCACGTCCTGTGCTGCAGAAAAGGGTGTCGATCCCTGTGAGCCCCTGACTACAATTCCATTGCTCTTAGCTTCTCCCACTTGTTTGGCTTTCGGTTCCTCTGGTGTCACAGTCAAGTCTCTCTTGCCAAAGAATGTGGCTCCTGTTCTGCGGCTGTCTGTGTCGCTGTCCACACCTCAATCGTAATCACGCTCTCCTATCTCTGCGTACTGACCAAAATCAGACAATCTAACCCTCCAAGTTGTACCAGCCTCCTGCTGCAAAGTATACAACGACTCTTTCCCCGAGCCAAGGCAGTGTCTGTATGTCAAGCTGCAGCTGTGACAGATGGTCCATGCTGTTGGCCTTAATGTGTTCCAAATAACTGGTTCTTTTTCACAAATTCAATCCATTGAATCATGGAGTCCGACAGAACAGAGAAAGACCCTTTGGCCCAAACTGGTCCGTGCCGATCAAAATGTCCGTCCCTGCTAACCCCATTACCCTGCACTTGGCACATATCCTTCTAATCCTTTCCTGTCCATACATTTGTCCAAATGGCTTTTAAATGCTGTTAATGTTCCGCCTCAAACACTGCTGCTGACAGCTCATTCCATATGCGTACCACCCTCTGTGTAAAAACGTTAACCCTCTGTTTCCCTTTCATTCTTTCCCCATTAACCTTAAAGTGATGTCCTCTAATCCTCAATTTCCCAACCCTACCAAAAAAAGACTGTGTGCATTGACCCAATCCATGCCTGTCTGATCTTATATATCTCTACAACTCACCCCCTCCCCCTCAGTCTGCTATGCATTAAAGAATAAAGTTTGAGCTTGTCTAAACTCTTCCTATAACTCAGACTGTTGAGTCCAGGCAACATCCTTGTAAATTTTATCTGGACTCTTTCCAGTTTAATAACATCCTTCCTATAGAAAGGTGACCAAAACTGAACACAATACTCAAATTGCTGCCTCACCAACGTCCTGTATAACTGCAACATAACTTCCCAACTTCTATACCCAGTGCCCTGACTGATGAAGGCCAATGTGCCCAAAGCTTTGCCCTGTCTACCTCTGAGTCCACTTTCTAAGAACTGTGCACCTGAACTCCAAGGTCCCTCTGTCTCACTACAGTCCTTAAGGCCCTGCCATTCACCATGAATCTCCTCCCTTGATTTGACTTTCAAAAATGCAAGATCTTACAGTTATCAATATTAAACACCATTTGCCATTTCTCAGCCCACTTCCCCAGCTGGTCAAGGTCCTGCTGCAACTTCTGATAACCTTCCTTACAATCCATGATACAGCCTATCTTACTGTCATCTGCAAACTTGCTAATCATGCCCTTGTACGTTCTCATCCAAAACATTGATATCGATAACAAAAAGCAATGGGCCTAGCTCTGACCCCTGAGGCATTCCAGTCTGACAAACATCCTTCCACTATTACCCTCTGCTCCCTGCCACCAAGCCAATTGTGTATCCAGCTCCCCCTGGATTCCATACGATCTAATCTTCCAGAGCACCCTCCCTTGTGGAACCTTACCAAAGGCCTTCCTGAAATCCATATGGACCACGTATTCTGCCCTGCCCTTGTCAACTTTCCTGGTCACTTCATCAAAGAGCTCTAACAAATCTGTGAGGCACGGTCTCCCATTCACAAAGCCGTGCTGACTACTCCAAATCAAACCCTGATTTCCCAAATGCATGTATTTCTTATCTCTCAAAATCTTCTCAAGTAACTTACCCACCCCAGATGTTAGATTTACTGGCTGATAGTTGACACGTTTATCTTTGTAGCCGATCTTGAATAATGGCACAATATTCGCTACCCTCCAGTTTTCAAGGACCTCACCCGTGGTTAATGATGATGCTAAAATATCAGCCAGGGCCCCTGCAATTTCTTCTCTCACCTCTCGCAGTGTTTATAGATATATTTGTCAGGACCAGGAGAATTATCCACTTTTACACTTTCTAATACATCTAACTCCTCCTCTACTGAGATATGGACTGTCCGCAAGGTATCACCACTAACTTCTTCAAATTCCCAAGTCTTCATGTCTTTCTCCATTGTCAACACAGAGGAGAAATGTTCATTGAGGACCTCACCCATGTCCTGCAGTTCTACACAGACATGTCCACTTTGGTACTTGAGGGGACCTATTCTCTCTCGAGTTAGTCTTTCCCATTTAATACATTTAAAAGTACCTCTTTCAATTCATCCTAATCATCTCAGCCCAGGCTAACTCCTGCTGTCTTTTGACCCTCCTGATTTCCTTCTCCAGTAAACACCTGTATCCCCTTTGTACCTCCAGCGGTCCCTTGATCCCACCTGCCTCTATCTGAGCCACTCCAGGTGAAAGCCTCAATATCTCTTGTCATCCAGGATTCCCTATTCCTGCCAACCATGCCTTTCACCCTCACAGGAACATACACACCTTGAACTCCAGCAATCTCCCTTTTAAAGGCCTCCCACTTGCCGGAGTTCCCTGAACCTGCAAACAAACTGCTCCAGTCAACCCGTGTAAGTTCCTGTCTAATTCCATCAGACTTCACCTTCGCCCAATTCAGAACTTGAACCTGTGGATCAGTTTGGTCCCTCTGCATAACTATCGTGAAATGAATGGAACGGTGGTCACTGGTCACAAAGTGTTTCCCCACTGCTCTATGTTCTGTGTCCCCTCTGTGACCTGTCCTGCCCCATTTCCCAAAAGGAGATCGAGGTTTGTCTCTTCCTGAGTAGAGCCCTTGATATACTGCTTGGGGAAACCTTCCTGAATGTACTTAACAAATCCCATCCCATCTCAGCCCTTAACGTTATGGCACTCCCAGTCTATGATAGGGGAAATTAAAATCTATCTCAACTCTATTGCTCCTGTAAGTCTCCCCATTCTCCCTTCATATTTATTCCTTCAATTCCCGTTGACTGTTTGGGGTCCTACAGTGCTACCCCAATAACATCACCATCCCCTTCTTATTTCTTGGCTCCACCCCCAAAGCCTCACTGGATGATTCTTCAGTTATTTCATCTCGGCTTAATCAAAAATGTGACTCCCCCTCCCCTCCTTACACCCCCGCTGTCCCACCTAAAGCAACAGTACCCTGGTATGTTAATCTGCCAGACCTGTCCTTCTCTTAGCCATGTTTCTGTAACGGGTACAATCTCCCAATCCCATGTACCTATCCACTCCCTGAGTTCATCAGCCTTCCCGGTCAGCCTCTTGCATGGAAGTAGATGCAATTTAATCCACTAGGTATTCCTCGCTCCCTGTTATGTTCCAGTCTGACTTGCCCCTTAAATTCCCTATTTCTGATTACTGTATCTCCTTGAGCCTCACACTTGCCTCCCTGCTGTTGAGGATCCCACCCCCCTGCCAAACTAGTTTATACCCTCCCTTGGAGCATGAGCAAACCTGGCCACCAAGATATTGGTCCCCTTCCAGTTCAGGTGCAACCCGTCCCTCTTAGACAGTTCTCCTATGCCCCAGAATAGATCCCAATGATCTCAAAATCTGAATTCCTGCCCCCTGCACCAATTCTTTAGCTACACATCCATCTGCTGTATCCTGCTGTTTTTCCTTCATCAGCGCTTGGCACTGGAAGTAAGTTGGAGATTATCACCAATGAGCTCCTGTTTTTTAACGTTCTTCCTAGCTCTCTGTAACCACTCTGCAGGACTTCATCGCTATTTTTGCCTCTGTTATTTGTGCCAACGTGAATAATGACGTCTGGCTGATCACCCTACCCCTTGAGAAGGTTCTACAGCCACTCTGAGACATCCTGGACCTTGGTGCCTGGGAGACAACACACCATCCTGGATTCCCATCAGCACCCACAGAATCCCCTGTCTCTGTCCCCCTAACTATCGAGTCTGCTATCACTAAGGTCCTGTCTCCCTTTCCCGTTTCCCACTCGGCCCCAGAGCCAGTGGGATTGCCCCCGACCGGGATACTGCTGCTTTCCCCTGAACGGTAACACACCCACCCCACCCGCCCCCAACAGGTTCCCAAACGGGATACTTGTTTGCGAGGGGAATGGCCACAGGGGATTCCTGCCCTAACTGCCATCTCAGCTGCTGTCAGACTGAAACGGAATGTTAAAAGGACGTGACTGGAGCTTCCCTGGATTTTTAACTGAGCCGCTGCTCTCTGAAACCTCCCGAAACAAAGCCTTACGGCTCACACTGCTGCCAACACATTGTCCAACAGCACGGCTCTCTCCCCCCACTCCTTATATGCTTTAGTTAGAGGGGGAGGGAAGGAGGGGGCATAAATTTGAGGGAGGGAGTAAACATTTTCGGGGGAAGCAGGGCATTACGAGGCTGCAGGGATGGGAGAAAGAGATCACGGGGAGGGAGAAAACTTTGGTGAGAGAGGGAACACAGGGATGATGGGATAAAGAGAACATGGGGGAGGGGAGACATACAGCAGGGGGAGGGGTCAAAGGAGATCACAGGGAGGGGACGTTGTGGGGAAGAGAGAGCAAGCTGGGAGGGGGTGAAGAAAGCAAGGTGTGGGGAGGAGGAAAACGAGTGCAGGGAGGGGATAAGGAGAGAGCAGGAAAGTGGGAGAAAGGAGAGTGCAGGAAAGTGGGAGAAAGGAGAATGTGGGGGAAGGAGAGTGCGGGGAGTGGGGATGAAGCAGAATGCGGGGAGGGGGAGAAAAGAGAGTGTAGAAAGTTGGGAGAACGAGTGTAGGGAGGAGGGAGAAAGGAGAGGGTGGGGACGGGGGCTAAAGGAGAATGCGGGGAGGGGGGAGAAAGGAGAGTGTAGGAAGGTGAGACAACGGGAAGTGTGGGGAGGGGGAGAAAGGAGAGTGTGGGTAGTGGGGACAAGGAAAGTATGGGGACCAGGGGGAATAGAGATTGTGGGGGGGGGGGTTAGAAAGGAGAGTGTGGGGAGGGGGGGGAAGAGAGTGTGGGGTGGGGAGAACGGAGAATGTGGGGAAAGGGGGAAAGGAGAGTGTGGAGTGCGGAAAGGAGAATGTGGGGAGGGCCGGGCAAAAGGAGAGTGTAGGGAGGGGGGAAAGGAGAGGGTGGGGGGCGGGGGGTGGAAAGGACAACGTGAGGAGGGCGGGGAAAAGGAGAGTGTGGGGAGTGGGGAAAGGAGAGTGTGGGGAGGGCGAAAGGAGAGTGTGGGGAGGGGGGAGAAATGAGAGTGTGGGGAGGGGGGCAAGGGCTGTGAGGGGAGGGTGGAGAAAGGACAGTGTGGGGAGGGGGGAGAAAGGAAAGTGTTGGAACGGGTAAGAGAGTGTGGGGAGGGGCAGAAAGGAGAGTGTGGGGAGGGGGTAAAAGGAGAGGGTGGGGAAAGGGGAAAAGGAGAGTGTGGGGAGGAGGGAGAGGAGAGTGTGGGGAGGGGGAAGAAGAATGTGGGGAGGGGGAAGAAGAATGTGGGGAGGAGGGAGAGCAGACTGTGGGGAGGGGGAGAAAGGAGAGTGTGGGGAGGGGTGAAAGGAGAGTGTGGGGAGGAGGGAAAGGAGAGTGTGGGGAGGGGGGAAAGGAGAGTGTGGGGAGGGGTGAAAGGAGAGTGTGGGGAGGGGTGAAAGGAGAGTGTGGGGAGGGGGAGAAAGGAGAGTGTGGGGAGGGGGAGAAAGGAGAGTGTGGGGAGGGGTGAAAGGAGAGTGTGGGGAGGGGTGAAAGGAGAGTGTGGGGAGGGGGAGAAAGGAGAGTGTGGGGAGGGGGAGAAAGGAGAGTGTGGGGAGGGGTGAAAGGAGAGTGTGGGGAGGGGTGAAAGGAGAGTGTGGGGAGGGGGAGAAAGGAGAGTGTGGGGAGGGGTGAAAGGAGAGTGTGGGGAGGGGTGAAAGGAGAGTGTGGGGAGGGGTGAAAGGAGAGTGTGGGGAGGGGGAGAAAGGAGAGTGTGGGGAGGGGTGAAAGGAGAGTGTGGGGAGGAGGGAAAGGAGAGTGTGGGGAGGGGGGAAAGGAGAGTGTGGGGAGGGGGAAGAAGAATGTGGGGAGGGGGAAGAAGAATGTGGGGAGGAGGGAGAGCAGACTGTGGGGAGGGGGAGAAAGGAGAGTGTGGGGAGGAGGGAAAGGAGAGTGTGGGGAGGAGGGAAAGGAGAGTGTGGGGAGGGGTGAAAGGAGAGTGTGGGGAGGGGTGAAAGGAGAGTGTGGGGAGGGGGAGAAAGGAGAGTGTGGGGAGGGGTGAAAGGAGAGTGTGGGGAGGGGTGAAAGGAGAGTGTGGGGAGGGGGAGAAAGGAGAGTGTGGGGAGGGGTGAAAGGAGAGTGTGGGGAGGGGTGAAAGGAGAGTGTGGGGAGGGGTGAAAGGAGAGTGTGGGGAGGGGGAGAAAGGAGAGTGTGGGGAGGGGTGAAAGGAGAGTGTGGGGAGGGGTGAAAGGAGAGTGTGGGGAGGGGGTGAAAGGAGAGTGTGGGGAGGGGGTGAAAGGATAGTGTGGGGAGGGGGTTGATAGGAGAGTGTGGGGAGGGGGTTGAAAGGAGAGTGTGGGGAGGCGGAGAAAAGAGTGTGGGGAATGGGGAGAAAGGAGAGTGTAGAGCGGGGGGAGAAAGGAGAGTGAGGGGAGGGAGGAGAAAGGAGATTGTGGTGGGATAGACAGCGTGGGGAGGGGGGTAGAAAGGAGAGTGTGGGGAGGCGGAGAAAAGAGTGTGGGGAATGGGGAGAAAGGAGAGTGTGGGAGGGGGAAAGGAGAATGTGGGGAGGGGGAGAAAGGAGAGTGTTGCGAGGGGGGCAAGGAGAGTGTGGGGAGGGGGCAAGGAGAGTGTGGGGAGTGTGGGAAAAGGAGAGTTTGGGGAGGGGGAATTGAGAGTGTGGAGCGGGGGTAGAAAGGAGAGTGTTAGAAGGGAGAAAGAGAATGGGGTAGGGGCAGAAAGGAGATTGTGGGAAGGGGGAGAAAGGAGAAAGGAGAATGTGGGGAGGGGGGAAAGGAGAGTGTGGGGAGGTGGGGAGAAATAAGAGTGTGGGGAAGGGAGTGGAGGAGAGAGTGGGGAGAGGAGGAGAGAGTGGGGAGGGGGAGAAAGGAGGATGTGGGGAGGGGGAAGGAGAGTGTGGGGAGGGAGGAAGAGGGAGTATGGGGAGGGCATAGAAAGAAGAGTGTTGGGAGGGGTAAGGAGAGTGTTGGGAGGGGGGAGAAAGGAGAATGTGGGGAGGGGGACAGGAGAGTGTGGGGATGTGGGGAGAAAGGAGTGTGTGGGAAGTGGCGGAAAGGAGAGTATGGGGAGGGGGGAGAAAGGAGAGTGTGGGAAAGGGAGTGGAAGAGAGAGTGGGGAGTGGCAGAGAGAGTGAGGTGGGGAGAATGGAGAGTGCAGTGGGGGGAAGAAGAGTGTGGTGATGGAGGAAAGGAGAGTGCGGTGAGGCGTAGAAAGGAGACTGTGGGGAGGAGCGAGAGGAGAGTGTGGGGAGGGGGAAAGGAGAGTGTGGGAGAGGATAAAGGAGAGTGTGGGGGGTAGAGAGAAATGAGAGTGTGGGGATGGGAGTGAAGGAGAAAGTGGATGTGGCGAAGAGTTTGGAGGGGGACAAAGGAGAGTGCGGGGAGGGGGAAGGAGGGTGTGGGGAGGGGGAGAAAGGAGTGTGTGGGGATGGGGGTGAAAGGAGAGTGACGGGGAGAGTGCGGGGAGTGGGGATAAAGGAGAGTGCGGGGAGGGGGGAAAAGTAGAGTGCAGGAAGTTGGGACAATGGACAGTGTGGGGAGGGGAGAAAGGAGAGTATGGGGAGTGGGGTCAAGGAGAGAGTGGGGAACATGGGCAATAGACAGTTTGGGGAGGGGTGTAGAAAGGAGAGTGTGGGGAGCGGGGAAGAGAGTGTGTGGTGGGGAGATCGGAGAGTGTGGGTAAGTGGGGAAGGAGAGTGTGGGGAGGGGGAAAAGGAGTGCGGGGAAAGGAGAGTGTGAAGGGGAAGGAGAATGTTGGGAGGGTGAGGTCAAAGGAGAGTGTGGCGGCGGAAAGAAGAGTGTGGGGAGGGAGAGAAAGGAGAGTGTGGGGAGAGGGAAAGGAGAGTGCGGGGAGGGTGAGAAAGGAGAGTGTGGGGAGGGGGAAAGGAGAGTGCGGGGAGGGTGAGAAAGGAGAGTGTGGGGAGTGGTGCAAGGAGAGTGTGTGGAGGGGGGCAAGGGGAGTGTGGGGAGGGTGGAGGAAGGAGAGTGTGGGGAGGGGGAATGGAGATTGTGGGGAGGGGGAATGGAGATTGTGGGGTGGGGGTAGAAAGGAGAGTGTTGGAAGGGGAAAGAGAGTGTGGGGTGTGGCAGAACGAAGAGTGTGGGATGTGGGGAAAGGAGAGTGTGGGGAGGGGGAGAAAGGAGAGGGTGGGGAAAAGGGGAAAAGAGAGTGTGGGGAGGGCGGGAGAAAGGGGAGAGTGGGGAGGGGGTAGAAAGGAAAGTGTGGGGAGGGGTGAGAAAGGAGAATGTGGGGAGGGGGAAAGGAGAGTGTGGGGAGGTGGGAAGAAAGCAGTGTGTGTGGGGAAGGGTGGCAAATAGAGTGTAGGGAGTGGGGAGAAAGGAGAGTGTGGGGGAGGGAGTGGAGGAGAGAATGGGGAGGGGGAGAAAGGAGAGTGCGGTGAGGGGGTGGAGACTGTGCGGAGGAGGGAGAGAAGAGTGTGGGGTGGGGGAAGTAGATGGTGGGGAGGAGGAAAAAAGAGTGTGGGCAGGGTCAAAAGGAGAGTGTGGGGAGGGGGGAAGAGAGTGTGGGCTGGGGAGAACAGAGAGTGTGGGGAAGGGGCGAAGGAGATTGTGGGGAAGGGGAGAAAGGAGTGTGTGGAGAGGGGTGGAAAGGAAGGCGTGGGTAGGGGGAGAAAGGAGAGTGTGGGGAAGGGAGTGGAGGAGAGAGTGGGGAGTGGAGGAGAGAGTGGGGAGGGGGAGAAAGGATAATGCGGGTAGGGGGAAGGAGAGTGTGGGGTGGGGGGAATAGAGAGTATGGGGAGGGGTAGAAAGAAGTGTGTGGGGTGGGGGAAGGAGAGTGAGGGGAGGAGGGAGAGGAGTTAGTGGGGAAGGGGAAGGAGATGGTGAGGGGGGATAGGAGAGTGTGGGGAGGGGGTAAAGGAGAGTGTGGGGAGGTGGTAAAGGAGAGTGTGGGAAGGGGAGAGAGAGAGTGTGGGGATGGGGGGGAAGGAGAGTGTGGGGAGGGGTGAAAGGAGTGTTTTGGGAGGGGGTGAAAGGAGAACGTGGTGAGGGTGGCAGGGTCAAAGGAGAGTGTGGGGAGGGGAGAAAGGAAGTGTGGGGTGGGGAGAACGGAGTGTGGGCAGGGGGTAAAAAGGAGAGTGTTGGAAGGGGGAAGAGAGTTTTGGGAGGGGCAGAAAGGATAGTGTGGGGAGGGGATAGGAGAGTGTGGGCAGGGGGAGAAAGGAGAGTGTGGGGAGGGGGGAGAAAGGAGAGTGTGGGGAAGGGAGTCGAGGAGAGAGTGGGGAGTGGAAGAGAGAGTGGGGTGGAGGCAAAAGGAGAGTGCGGGGAGGGGGAAGAAGAGTGCGGGGAGGGGGGAAAGGAGAGTGTGGGGAGGGGGGAAAGGAGAGTGTGGGGAGGGGGGAAAGGAGAGTGTGGGGAGGGGGGAAAGGAGATTGTGGGGAGGGGGGAAAGGAGGGTGTGGGGAGGGGGGAAAGGAGGGTGTGGGGAGGGGGGAAAGGAGAGTGTGGGGAGGGGGGAAAGGAGAGTGTGGGGAGGGGGAAAGGAGAGTGTGGGGAGGGGGGGAAAGGAGAGTGTGGGGAGGGGGGGAAAGGAGAGTGTGGGGAGGGGGGAAGGAGATTGTGGGGAGGGTGGAGTAAAAGGAGAGTGTGGGGAGGGGGGAAAGGAGAGTGTGGGGAGGGGGGAAGGAGAGTGTGGGGAGGGGGGAAGGAGAGTGTGGGGAGGGGGGAAGGAGAGTGTGGGGAGGGGGGAAGGAGAGTGTGGGGAGGGGGGAAGGAGATTGTGGGGAGGGTGGAGTAAAAGGAGAGTGTGGGGAGGGGGAAAGGAGAGAGTGCGGAGGGGGAAAGGAGAGAGTGGGGAGGGGGCAAGGAGAGTGTGGGCAGAGTGGAGAAAGGAGAATGTGGGGAGGGGGAATGGAGAGTGTGGGGAGGGGGTAGAAAGGAGAGTGTTGGAAGGGGAAAGAGAGTGTGGGGAGTGGGGAGAAAGGAGAGTGTGGGGAGGGGGACAAAGGAGAGTGTTGGGAAGGGGGAGAAAGGAGAGTGTGGGGAAGGGGGAGAAAGTAGAGTGTGGGGGGAAGGAGAGTGTGGGGAGTGGTGCAAGGAGAGTGTGTGGAGGGAGCAAGCAGAGTGTGGGGAGGGTGGAGGAAGGGGAGCGTGGGGAGGGGGAATGGAGATTGTGGGGTGGGGGTAGAAAGGAGAGTGTTGGATGCGGGGAAAGGAGAGTGTGGGGAGGGGGAGAAAGGAGAGGGTGGGAAAAGGGGAAAAGGAGAGTGTGGGGAGAGTGGGGAGGGGGTAGAAAGGAGAGAGTGAGGAGGGGGAAAGGAGAGTGTGGGGAGTGGGAAAGGAGAGTGTGGGGAGGTGAGAAGAAAGTAGTGCATGGGGAGGGGCAGAAAATAGAGCATAGGGAGATGGGAGAAAGGAGAGTGTGGGGAAGGGAGCGGAGGAGAGAGTGGGGAGGGGGAGAAAGGAGAGTGGGGTGAGGGGGGAGGAGAGTGTGGGGAGGGGGGAATAGAGAGTGTGGAGAGGGGGTTGAAAGAAGAGTGTGGTGAGGGGGAAGGAGACTGTGGGGAGGAGGGAGTGGAGAGTGTGGGGAGGAGGGAGTGGAGAGTGTGGGGAGTGGGGATAAAGGAGAATGCGGGGAGGGGGAGAAAAGAGAGTGCAGGAAGGTGGGAGAAAGGAGAGTGTAGAAAGTTGGGAGAAAGGAGAGTGTGTGGAGGGTGAAGAAAGGAGGGTGTGGGGAGGGGGGAGAAAGGAGAGTGTGGGAAGGGGGGACAGGAGAGTGTGGTGTGGTGGCGAGGAAAGAGTGTGTGGGGAGGAGCAGAAAGGAGAGCGTGGGAAGGGGGGAGAAAGGAGAGTGTGGGGAAGGGAGTGGAGGAGAGAGTGGGAAGGGGGAGAACGGAGAATGCAGGGAGGAGTAAGGAGAGTGTGGGGAAGGGGGAATAGAGAGTCTGAGGAGGTGGTAGAAAGAAGACTGTGGGGAGGGGAAGGGAATGGTGGGGAGGGGGAAAAGGGGAGTGTGGGGAAGGAGTAAAGGAAAGTGTGGGAAGAGGGGAAGAGATTATGCGGTGGGGAGAGTCGTGAGTGTGGGGAAGTGGGGAAGTAGAGTGTGGGGAGGGGGAAAAGGAGAGTGTGGGGAGGGGGGAGAAAGATGAGTGTGGGGAGGGGAGAAAGTAAGTGTGGGGCAGTGGAGAATGGAGAGTGTGGGGAGGGGGAAAGGAGAGTGTAGGGAGGGGGGCAAGGAGAGTGTGGGGAGGGTGGAGAAAGCAGAGTGTAGGGAGGAGGGAATAGTGAATGTGGAGGGGTAAAAAAGAGTGTTGGAAGGGGGAAAGAGAGTTTGGGGAGGGGGGAGAGGAGAGTGTGGGGAGTGGGAAGGAGACTGTTGGGTGGGGGGAAGGAGAGTGTGGGGAGGGGGTAATGGACAGTGTGTAGAGGGGAAGAGAGTGTGGGGTGGGGAGAACGGAGAGTGTGGGGAGGGGGAGATAGGAGTTTGTGGGGATTGGGGTGAAAGGAGTGTGGGGGGATTGGGGTGAAAGGAGAGTGTGGGGAGGGGGAGATAGGGGAGTGTGGGGAGGGGTAGAAAGGAGTGTGTGGGGAGGGGGACAAAGGAGAGTGTTGGGAAGGGGGAGAAAGGAGAGTGTGGGGAAGGGGGAGAAAGTAGAGTGTGGGGGGAAGGAGAGTGCGGGGAGGGGGGAGAAAGTAGAGTGCAGGAGGTTGGGACAACGGACAGTGTGGGGAGGGGGAGAAAGGAGAGTATGGAGAGTGGGGTCAAGGAGAGAGTGGGGAGCGTGGGCAATAGAGTGTTTGGGAAAGGGTGTAGAAAGGAGAGTGTGGGTAACGGGGAAGACACTGTGTGGTGGGGAGAACGGAGAGTGTGGGGAAGTGGGGAAAGGAGAGTGTGGGGAGGGGGAAAAGGAGAGTGTGGGGAGGGGGAAAAGGAGAGTGTTGCGAGGGGGGGCAAGTAGAGTGTGGGTAGTGTGAGAAAGGAGAGTGTGGGGAGTGGTGCAAGGAGAGTGTGTGGAGGGAGCAAGCAGAGTGTGGGGAGGGTGGAGGAAGGGGAGCGTGGGGAGGGGGAATGGAGATTGTGGGGTGGGGGTAGAAAGGAGAGTGTTGGAAGGGGAAAGAGAGTGTGGGGAGGGGCAGAATGAAGAGTGTGGGATGCGGGGAAAGGAGAGTGTGGGGAGGGGGAGAAAGGAGAGGGTGGGAAAAGGGTAAAAGGAGAGTGTGGGGAGAGTGGGGAGGGGGTAGAAAGGAGAGTGTGGGGAGGGGGAAAGGAGAGTGTGGGGAGTGGGAAAGGAGAGTGTGGGGAGGTGGGAAGAAAGTAGTGCATGGGGAGGGGCAGAAAATAGAGCATAGGGAGATGGGAGAAAGGAGAGTGTGGGGAAGGGAGCGGAGGAGAGAGTGGGGAGGGGGAGAAAGGAGAGTGGGGTGAGGGGGAAGGAGAGTGTGGGGAGGGGGGAGAGGAGGGGGAAGTAGATGGTGGGGAGGGGTAAAAGGAGTGTGTGGGGTGGGCTAAAAGAGTGTGAGGAGGGGGAAGAGAGTGTAGGGTGGGGAGAACGGAAAGTGTGGGGAAGGGGAGAAAGAAGTGTGTGGAGGGGCGAAAAGGAGAGCATGGGAAGGGGGAGAAAGGAGAGTGTGGGGAAGGGAGTGCAGGAGAGAGTGGGGAGTCGAGGAGAGAGTGGGGAGTGGGAGAAAGGAGAGTGCGGGTAGGGGGAAGGAGAGTGTGGGGTGGGGGGAATAGAGAGTAAGGGGAGGGGTAGAAAGAAGTGCGTGGGGTGGGGGATGGAGAGTGAGGGGAAGAGGAAGAGGAGATGGTGGGGAAGGGGAAGGAGATGGTGAGGGGGGGAAAAGGAGAGTGTGGGGGGGTAATGGAGAGTGTGGGGAGGGGGTAAAGGAGAGTGTGGGGAGGGGAGAACAGAGAGTGTGGGGATGGGGAAAAGGAGAGTTTTGGGAGGGGGAGAAAGGAGAATGTGGTGAGGGCGGGGTCAAAGGAGAGTGTGGGGGGGGAAGCAGAGTGTGGGGAGGGGTGACAAAGGAGAGTGTGGGGAGGGGAGAACAGAGAGTGTGGGCAGGGGGTAAAATGGAAAATGTTGGAAGGGGGAAAGAGAGTTTTGGGAGGGGCAGAAAGGAGAGTATGGGGAGGGGGGGAAGGAGAGTGTGGGCAGAGGGCGAAAGGAGAATGTGGGCAAAGGGGAAAAGGAGAGTGTGGGGAGGGGGGGGAGAGAGGGGGGGGGAGGGGGGGAGGGGGGGGAGAGAGGGGGGGGGAGGGGGGGAGGGGGGGGAGAGAGGGGGGGGAGGGGGGGAGGGGGGGGAGAGAGGGGGGGAGAGGGGGGGGAGGGGGGGGAGAGAGGGGGGGAGAGGGGGGGGGAGAGGGGGGGGGAGAGAGGGGGGGGAGAGGGGGGGGAGAGGGGGGGGAGAGGGGGGGGAGTAGGGGGGGGAGAGGGGGGGGAGTAGGGGGGGGAGAGGGGGGGGAGTGGGGGGGAGAGAGGGGGGGGGAGGGGGGGGAGGGGGGGGAGAGAGGGGGGGAGAGGGGGGGGAGAGAGGGGGGGAGAGGGGGGGGAGGGGGGGAGGGGGGGGAGAGAGGGGGGGAGAGGGGGGGAGTGGGGGGGGGAGAGTGGGGGGGAGAGGGGGGGAGTGGGGGGGGGAGAGTGGGGGGGGAGAGGGGGGGAGAGAGGGGGGGAGTGGGGGGGGGAGTGGGGGGGAGAGGGGGTGGAGAGAGGGGGGGGAGAGAGGGGGGGGGAGTGGGGGGGGAGAGGGGGGGGAGAGGGGGGGAGTGGGGGGGGGGAGTGGGGGGGGGGAGTGGGGGGGGGAGTGGGGGGGAGAGGGGGTGGAGAGAGGGGGGGGAGAGAGGGGGGGGAGAGAGGGGGGGGGAGTGGGGGGGGGGAGGGGGGGGAGGAGGGGGGGGAGGGGGGGGGGAGGGGGGGGGGAGAGGGGGGGGAGAGGGGGGGGGGAGAGGGGGGGGAGAGGGGGGGGGAGAGGGGGGGGGAGAGGGGGGGGGAGGGGGGGGGAGAGGGGGCGGAGAGGGGGGGGGGAGGGGGGGGGAGAGGGGGGGGGAGAGGGGGGGGGGAGAGGGGGGGGAGACGGGGGGAGAGAAAGGAGAGAGAAAGGAGAGTGTGGGGAGGGGGAGAAAGGAGAGTGTGGGGAGGGGGAGAAAGGAGAGTGTAGGTAGGCGGAGAAAGGAGAGTGTGTGGGTGGGAGATAGGATCTCATGGGGAAGTGGAGAAAGAATGCAGAGTGAGGGAGAAATGATAGCGTGGGAAGGGAGCAAGAGAGTGCAGGGAGGGCAAGAGGACAGTGCAGGAAGGTGGGAGAGAGTGCAGTGAGGAGGTTCTGAGGAGATCATGGTTAAGTTGGGAAATAGAGAGTGGGGAGGGGAGAATGGAGAGTGTGGTGAGGGGGGAAGGAGAGTGTGGGGGGGGGGTAAGGAGAGTGTGGGGGGGGGTAAGGTGAGTGTGGGGAGGCGGAGAAAGGAGAGTGTGTGGGTGGGAGAGAGAGGATCTTATGGGGAAGTGGAGAAAGAATGCAGAGTGAGGGAGAAAGGATAGCTAGGGGAGGGAGGAACAGAGTGCAGGGAGGGCAAGAGGACAGTGCAGGAAGGTCGGAGAAAGGAGAGTGCAGTGAGGAGGTTCCGAGGAGATCATGGTTAACTGGGGAAAGATAGTTTGGAGAGAGGTGAGTTAGGAGAGTGTGGGGAGTGGGGAGAAAGGAGAGTGTGGGGAGTGGGGAGAAAGGAGAGTGTGGGGAGTGGGGAGAAAGGAGAGTGTGGGGAGTGTGGGGAGTGGGGAGAAAGGAGAGTGTGGGGAGTGGGGAGAAAGGAGAGTGTGGGGAGTGGGGAGTGGGGAGAAAGGAGAGTGTGGGGAGTGGGGAGAAAGGAGAGTGTGGGGAGGGGGTGAAGTATAGCATGGGAAGGGAAAATGTAGCAGCCTCCTTGGCTGCTAAAACATCAATGGACACAGACAGAGATATCCCCAACAACTTACCCATCAAACAACGCAGGACCCGGGCAGAAAGGCACTGGGGCCTGCGACACAACAAAACCAACAGGCTGACAATGTTTCAGACTATTAACGGATTATCCTGATTGGTCAGAACCCTCAAGCATTCCGAGAGACCATCGAGAAAGGAACAAAAACAGGATTTACCTGCAGGTGGATTTCTTAATTCTTCAGGAGGTGTTCCAAGGAGACCAGCACAACAAGGGGCAGAGACCAGCTGACCAACTAGGGACCAGCTGACCAACTAGGGACCAGCTGACTATCCAGGGACCAGCTGACCAACCCGGGACCAGCTGACCAACCCGGGACCAGCTGACCATCCCGGGACCAGCTGACCATCCAGAGACCAGCTGACGACCCAGAGACCAGCTTACCATCCTGACACCAGCTGACGACCCAGAGACCAGCTGACCACCCAGAGACCAGCTGATCCTCCAGAGAGATAGAGTGAGGGAGAGAGAAAGAATCTTTTCAGACCCAGAGACAGGGCCAGAGAGAGAGAGAGAGAGAGAGACTGTGTAAATCGAAAGGGATTCAGGTGTTAAGGGGTCAAACCGGATTCATCTGTAATTTAATACAGTATGTCTGCAATTAAAGGGTATTGGAACATGTTTCCTGGTGAAGAAGGGACTGTGTATATTGGTATTGGCTCAAGTTTATGCTGATTTGATCGTTTCAGTACTGGGTAACACCTGGACACATGCATTCAGAACATTCCGGTTCGAGTTGTTGAACTTGTTTGAAGGAGGAACTAGGTGGAACTGGGTACTGCAGATGCTGGAGATTAGAGTGGTGCTGGAAAAGCACAGTTGGTCAGGCAGTATCCGAGAAGCAGGACAATCGACGTTTCGGGCAAAAGCCCTTCATCAGGAATGATATTGGGAGCCTCGGGTGTGGAGAGATAAATGGGAGAGGGGTGGGGCTAGGGAGAAGGTAGCTGAGAGGGCGGCAGGTGGATGGAGGTGTGGGTAAAGCTGATAGGTCAGAGAGGAGGGTGAAGTGAACAGGGGGAAGGAAGATTGACTGGTCATGAGGGCGGTGCTGAGCTGGCAGGTTGGAACTGGGGCAAGGTATCGAGAGGAGAAATGAGGAAACTGGTGAAGTCCACATTGATGCCATCGGGTGGAAGGGTTCATCCCGTGGCCGAACATTTCAATTCCCTCTCACACTCTGCTGAGAACATGCAGGTCCTGGGCCTCCTCTATTGCCACTCCCTCACCACCCCATGCCTGGAGGAAGAACGCCTCATCTTCCACCTTGGGACCCTTCAGTGTGTGAGAAGAATCACATTTCAATCAGTGAGTGAAATGTTCTTGTGTAAAGTGGGCAGCTCGTGTCCTAGAGTACAGAAGGACAGCTCGGAGACATATTTTCACACTTCGAATTAACTGTCTCGAGGCAGCATCAGTTGAAATAATTTGTCAAAAATCACACAACACCAGGTTCTAGTCCAACAGGTTGAACGTGTCCACCCCAGTCAAACACCAGCACCTTCACATCATGAAATAGGGTGTGATCTCGGGATGGGGCTCATGGTGTTTGAGTGGACAGCGTTATTGCTGGCAGATTCCAGATTCTGCTTTTGTTATTTCATTATCATGTAACCCTCCTCTGTAATCAGGATTACACTTGTTATTGTAATGGGTTTGTTCATTTCCAGAAATGTGAAAAACAGCAACAAAGCCGAGCAATGCTGTCACCTCGATCTCCCCAAGGAGCTTCCACACAGTATAAGGCAGCGTCTCTGGGAATGCATCAGCTCAGAGTTTCCACTAAGGAGCTTGTCAGCTGCCTGAAGGGACAGATCACCTCACACAGGAAAATGCATCGACCAATTGATCACATGCAGAAGGTGTTCTACACCATCCTTGCTGTTACTGGCATCCCAGGTATGGCGCTATGACAATTGAACTTGTCTTAATCTGCTGTTGATCTGCTCTCTGGTTTTACCGTTTGAACAATAACACCTCCAGCTCACTGACTGGTCAGCCTTATCCAGACCCCGGGACAGTGACAGCAATTCACTGAGCAGCATTCTCGATACAATCCTACACTGACAGAGACTCCCAACTTCACTGCTGCTGCAGCATTTTCTGTTCTCAGTGTTGTGTCATCTGTTCCAGTTTGTTATGGCTTCAAGGTATGAGGAGAGATCAGGCAGGTTAGTTCTGAAGAAGGGTCACTTGACCCGAAATGTTAACTCTGTGCTCTCTCCCACAGATGCTGCTCGACCTGCTGAGCTATTTCTGATTTCATTATGTAAATGAAACCTGCTTGATTTAGAATTTTGAAGGTTTAGGGATGATCTGAGTGAAGACTGACAAAACATTAAAAGAAAAGATAAACTATTTGCATGGTTGGAGATGCCAGGACGAATGACCATAGTCTGAGACTGAGGGCTGAGAGTGTTTAGGAGAGATGTTAGAAAGCTCCTCTATGCACAGAGGGTGGGAAAGGTTTGAAACTCTCTTCCACACACAGTCATGGATGCTGCATCAATTGGGAATTTTCCCTCTGAGATTGTTTGTTGTTTGCAAAGCAAATGAATTGAAGGATTTGCACCTTATTTTGATTTGTAAAGCTTCATCTACCACTCCTCACACTCTTTGGTCCAGAAATTGAAATTTTGACAGATTGCCCTCCTGATCCCTCCATATTGAGATGGTGATGGGTAGATTTGCAATTTAAATATCACAGTAAACCTATAACTCCCACATTGTCATTAAGGGAGTCCTGCATGCTCTGCTGTACTGCCCTTGTGTAAGAAACATGGTGTAGTTGTGTTTGAAATCTCACACAGGTTCTGGTGACCTGTTTTATAATCCTGCCATGGCTCTGATCAGGATTAAGTCCAATGCCAGGATAAGGGGATAACAGTATCTCTGGGGAAGGGGAGAGTTTGGATTATTGACAGTCCAGCGACTGAGTTGGGCTCAAGGTTTATAATGGAGTTCTGTACCTTACCTTGCAATCAAACAAAATCATAGACCTCCATCTGCCCTCCTAGGAGGGGCGGTGAGCTCATTATCTGTCCAAACTCCAAATTCTTGAGAGTGACTGGGCTGGAGGACAATCTGGAGTGAGTGTGAAAGTCTGAAAATTCAAACTCAGTCACCTCCAAACACTTCCAGGAGAAAGTGAGGACTGCAGAGATCAGAGCTGAAAATGTGTTGCTGGAAAAGCGCAGCAGGTCAGGCAGCATCCAAGGAACAGGAGAATCCAAACACTTCCAGTCACAGAGTGCACAAGATTTTCTTGGTAAAATCTTATTGTTGCTCTCTAGGTAGGGTGTATTTCTGGTCAATAATTCACTGATGCTTTTCCCATTTGTCTCCCACAGTAAATTTGCTGGCAATTGCAATCCTTTCCAGGCAAAACTGTGGTGTTTCCCCTTGCACTACCCGTTACCTGGTGTTTATGGCAGCTGCCGATCTGATGGTCATTATTACCGGAATTATACTGTGGAGATTACCTTTCTATTATTACCCGCAGACTTTCCTGGACATCACTCCTGTGTGCAGTGTTATTGGGGCACTGTCTCGTGCAGCCAGGGACTGCTCTGTCTGGTTCACCGTCACTTTCTCCTTTGACCGATTTGTGACCATTTGTTGTCAGAAGCTGAGAACAAAATATTGCACTGAGAAAGCTGCGACTGTGGTTCTGGCAACAACCTGCACCCTGTTCTGTCTAAAAAACATCCCCTTCTACTTTGAATATGAGCCTGAGAAGATAATCAACAATGTGCCATTTGACTGTATAACGAAGTTAAGCTACTTTACTGAGACTTGGTGGGTGATATTAGATTGGCTTGATTCAGTTTTAACCCCTTTACTGCCATTCGCTTTAATTCTGTTGCTCAATGCTCTGACAGTCAGACATATTTTAGTGACCAGTCGAGTCCGGAAGAGGCTGAAGGCTGAGAGCAAAGGAGAGAATCACAGAGACACAGAAATGGAGAGCAGAAGGAAGGCTGTGATTTTGCTCTTCACCATCTCTGGGAGCTTCATCCTCCTGTGGTTAATCACTGTTGTAGATTTCTTATATTATAACATTCAAGGAATCGAATCTGATAATTTCACACCTTTTCTATATCACTTCAGTACAGTTGGTTTCATGCTGCGGAATCTAAGCTGTTGCACAAACACATTTATTTATGCAGCAACATTGTCCCAGTTCAGAGCGAAGATCAGTAACGCAGTAAAATACCTGGTTACACGGATTCATTGCATTGTGAATAAATAAAACTCCTCAGTGAAGCCCACAGGAGGGTCCGACTGTTTCCAAACCATGAAATGATTTTGTTTTATTCACTCGTGGGATGTGGGTATCACTGACTGAGTCTGTAGTTATCCCCCATGCCGAATTGCCCCTGAGAAGGTAATGCTGAGCTGCCTTTAACACTGATGCAATGACAATATATTTCTAAATGAGGATGGTGAGTGACTCAGAGGGGAATTTGAAGGGGGTGATGTTCCCATCTATCTGCTGCCCTTGTCCTTCGAGGTGGAAGTGCTCGTGGGTTTGGAAGGTGCTGTCTGAGGATCTTTGGTGAATTTCTGCAGTGCACCGTGTCGATGGTAAACACTGTTGCTACTGAGTGTCAGTGATGGAGGGAGGGGATGTCTGGGGATGTGGTGCCAACCAAGCGGCTGCTTCATCCTGGATGGTTTTTTTCTGGTGGCAGTTGGAGTGGGAGGAGTGACATTGAGGACCAGAGGGCCGACGGGAAGGTCAATTTAAATGGATATCAAGGTTTACCTCGTGTATAGGCGGAGCGCACACTGAGCACGGGACTGCTGGGTAAGTAAGGCTTTATATTGGCAGTTTCCTTACCCAAAACACTACTTGGGTAGTGTCTCCCACCCGTTCTCCTCCTCTTACCAAAACAAAAAGGGTCTGTGCCCCAATTGGTAAGGTGACTGGTTTTTGTATTTTTTTTAGTTTTCAGTTTTCTCGTTGGGAATTTAGAACAGTGGGAATGGAGGTTAGGGCAGTTGAATGTTCCTTCTGCAGAATGTGGGAGGTGAGGGTCACCACTAGTGTCCCTGCAAACTGCATCTGTGGGAAGTGCACCCAACTCCAGCTCCTCAAAAACTGCGTAAGGGAACTGGAGCTGGAACTGGATGTACTTCGGTTCATTCAGGAGATGGAAGGGAATATTGGGAGGAGTCACAGGGAGGTAGTCACACCTCAGGTAAAACAAGAAGGTAGATGGGTTACAGTCAGGGGATGGAAAGGGAATGAGCAGGTAGTGCAGGGATTCCCTGTGGCTGTTCCCCTCAACGACTTGGATACTTTTGGAGGGGTGGGGGGAAACGACTTATCAGGGAAAGCAATGGGGCATGGGTCTCTGGCACAGAGTCTGTCTCTGTTGCTCAGAAGGGCAGGGAGAAGAGGAGCAGAGCATTAGTCATTGGGGATTCCATAGTTAGGGGGGATAGATAGGAGGTTCTGTGGGAATGAGAGAGACTCACGGTTGGTGTGTTGCCTCCCAGGTGCCAGGAGTCGTGATGTCTCTGATCATGTTTTCGGGACCCTTGAGGTGTTGGGGGAGCAGCCCCAAGTCATGGTCCACACAGGCACCAACGACATAGGTCAGAAGAGAGATGGGGATTTAAAGCATAAATTCAGGGAGCTAGGGGTGGAAGGTTAGAGATCGAACAGAGTTGTTATCTCTGGTTTGTTGCCGTGCCATGTGCAAGCGAAGTGAGGAATAAGGAGAGAGGTGGGTTGGACATGTGGACACAGGGATAGTGCAGGAGGGAAGGTTTTGCGTTCCTGAATAATTGGGGCTCTTTCTTTAGTTGGTGAGACCTCTTCAAACAGGATGGTTTTCACCTGCACCAGTGGGGTACCAATATCCTGGGGTGGGGTGGAACTTGCTGATGCTCTTTGGAGGGGGGGGGGGGGGTGTTTAATTAATTCAGCAGGGGAATGGAAACTGAAACTATAGTTTGAGTATATGGGGGGTGAGAGTTGTGAAGTTCAGAACTAAGATTTCAAGATCACAAGAATGTACCGGCAAGCAAGAAGCTGGCTTGACGTGTATCTACTTCAACGCCAGGAGCATCCGGAAAAAGATGGGTGAAACTTCAGCATGGTTTGGTACCTGGGATTTCAATGTTGTGGCCATTTCAGAGACATGGACAGAGTAAGGACATGAATGGTTATTGCAGGGACCGGGATTTCAATGTTTCAGTAGGAATAGAGAAAATGGTAAGGAAAAGAGGGAGTGGAGAACTTGTTCAGGACATCAGTAACTTGGGAATTGGTGTTGGGCAACACTGAATTGGAGAATTGCTGCAGGGCATCAGTGAATGAGAGAATTGGTGCAGGGGGCGACTAACGAAGAGAATTAGAGCAAATGGGAGAATACTGGCAGTAACTCAGCAAATAGGACCGATGTTGCAAAGGAGGAGTGAAGTGGAGTTTCGACTTAAGGCCCCACTAAATGGAAGAGTGAATGAAGAGCAGTGTATCAGGGAACAACGAAATGGGAGAAGGGACGCAGTGCATCAATAGTTGGGGAATTAGTGTCAGTGCCACTACATGAGAGAATCGGTGCACGAAGTGGGAGAACGTGGGCTGGATAATACTCAGTCGGAGAGTTGGTGCAGTTCCTCACAAAAAGAGGATTTGTGCAGGATTGGAAAATGGGAGAATTGGTGCCCACAAGCGGAGCCCTAAATGGGAGAAGTATTGCAGGGACGACGGAATGGAAGAACTGCACATGGAAGTAAATACCCAAATGGGAGTATGGCACCATTCAGACATAGAATTAAGGTATGGCAGCCCTAACTGGGAACATTGGGCTGGGCCATCAGTAAGTATGAGAATTGACCACACATTTAGAGAATCAATACTGATAGTGGAGCACAGAGAGAGAGCCACTCCTGCAGGAGTCCTCACGATCAAATACTGAGGAAGTATCTTATTGTCAGAGGTTCATGCCGAAGAGTGCATCTCATTGTCACTGTATCAATTCTGAAGCAGCCCGTCACTGTAGTGGGGTCAGAAATGAAGGGATGATACACGGTTAAATGATCAGTCCTGAGGTATTGCAGCACTGTCACAGGGTCAATTCTGAGGCAGTAGCTGATAGTTGGAGGCTCGTCCTGAGGCAGTGTCCTGTTGTCTGAGAGTCAGTTCTGAAGGAGGGCCTCATTGTTCGAGGGCTTTCCTTATGGAGAGCCTCACTTCAGGGAGTCAGAGTGAAGGGTGTTCCTCACAATTAGACGGTAAATATTGGTTATTGCAGCTCTGTCAGGGGGTCATGATGAAAGGGCTGCCTCATTGTCAGAAGGTCAGTTCTGAGGGAGGGCCTCATTATCAGAGGGTCAAGATTATGGGAATGACCTATTGGCAGAAATTCAATCCTAAGAATATGTCACTTTGTCAGAAGATTCGGCCTTCGCCAGGATCTCAACGTAATGAGGTCAGAACTGAGGAAGTGCCACATTGTCACAATGGGCAATTTAGCATGGTCAATTACCTGAACCTGCACGTTTTTGGACTGTGTGGAAACCGGAGCACCTGGAGTGGGTGAAGGGGGGGGGGTTGGGGGCGGGGAGGTGATGAGAATGTGCAACTCCACACATTAATTTGCCTGAGGCTGGAATTGAACCCCGGTCTCTGACGCTGAGGGATAGCTGTGCTCATCACTGGTGCCCCCTAATTAAGTGAATCCCTCGGGTGAGGCGAGACTGACTACCTTTAATATCAAGGCCACATTTGACAGGGTGTGTCCTCAAGCAGCCCCAGCAAACCTGGAGTCAAGGGGAATCATGGGAAATCTCTCCGCTGGTTACAATCATACCTGGTACAGAGCAAAGGGTTGTGTTCATTGGAGGGCAGTCATTTCTGCTACAGGACATCCCTGCAGGAATCCGTCAGGGTAGTGTCCTAGGCCCAACCATCTTCTGCTGCTCAGTGTTACCACCATTGTATTGTCAGAAGTGGAGATGTTCACCAATGATTGCACAATATTCAGTACCATTCGCAACTCCTCAGACACTGAAGCAGACCACGTTCAAATGCAACACGACCTCTATATATCTCCAGACTTGGACTGAGAAGTGGAAAATAACATTCACAGCCTCCAAATATCAGGCAATAAGCATCACCAATAAGAGACAATCTAATCACCGATCTCTGACGTTCACTGATGTTCCCATCACTGTATCCCTCAACTATTAACACCCTTGGGGTCAGCATTGAAAAGAAACTGAACTGGACTTGCCGAAATGTACCATTTTTACAAAAACCTATTAGAGGCTTCGAATACAGGTACAAGTAACTCACCTCCTGACTCCCCAAAGTCTGTCCACCATCTACAGAGCACAAGTCAAGCGTGTGACAGAATGCTAGTCAAGAATGTGGTGCTGGATAAGCACAGCAGGTCAGGCAGCATCCGAGGAGCAGGAAAATTGACGTTTCGGGCAAAAGCCCTTCATCAGGAATCTGTGCCAGAATGCTTCCCACTTGCCTGGATGAGTGAAGCTCCAATGACAGTTAATAAGTTTGATACCATCCAGGACAAACCAGCTGCTTCATTGGCACCACATCCACAAACACCCACTCCCCCCACCAGTGTTCCTCAGCAGCAGCAGTGTGGACCAGCTACAAGATGCACTGCAGAAATTCACCAAAGGTCCTCAGACAGCATCTTCCTAACCCACAAACTCTACCATCCAGAAGGACAAGAGCAGCAGATAGATGAGAACGGATATCCCTGCACATTCATCTCAAAACTTGGAAATATATCACCGTCCCTTCACTGGGTCAGAATCCTTGAGCTCCCTCCCTAACAGCATTGTGGGTCTACCTACACCACACGGCCTGCAGCGGTTCAACAAGGCAGCTCACCCCCACACTTTAGGAAGGCGCAACTGGGGACAGGCAATAAATACCGGACCAGCGATGCCCACGTCCTGCGAGTGAATAACACAAAATGCATGCATGCAAATACAGGAACAGCAGTGAATCTGATCAACACACCACCATCTTCACTGGGGATGTTAGGGAGGGCCACAAATGCTGTTATCGTCAGCGACCCCCACAACCTTTGTACAAAGTTATAATAACTGATATTAACAGTAAAATGTAGGATAAGGAACATCATTAAAAAATTGAAATCGAAATTGAACATCAACTAAATAAGAGTGTCAAAGAATAGATAATGATCATGGATTGGCAGCTGATGGAAAGGTTGGTCGTTATACAAATTGGATATTGGTAATAGGCTCGTACACACCGAGCTGAGGTAATAAATGAGAAATTAAGATTTGTTTTATGGGGGATAAATAAGATGGGACAGCCACAGGGAGAGCTGTGGGAGCAGAGTCCCTGTGTATATTTAAGACTTTGGGAGAGAGATCCTTGTGGGAGCTAATTACTGCAGATGCTGGGATCTGTACTGAAAACAAAAAATGCTGGAAATCACAGCGGGTCAGACAGCATCCATGGAGAGAGGGCAGGCTAATGCTTTAAGTTTATCTCCATCAGAGATAGATCCTTGATCATTTGGGGAATCGAAGATTAAAGGGAAAAGGCAGGAATGTAGTCGTGAGGAATGTTGGATCAGCCATGTTCCCATGAATGGTGGAACAGTCTGGTGGGACTAAATAAATAGAAGTTCCGAGGGGAGTACTGAGGATCAAAGGGAGCTTAGATCGCTGAAGCTGTTAGCACAGATAGACAGGATGGTTAAGAAGGCGTACGGGATGCTAGTCTTCATTAGCCAGCGATTAGAATATCGAATCTAGAACACAGAATCTGAAGTGACCCCAGAATGTTGCTATCTTATAAATGAGGCCTTCCTGAGGAAATGGAGACCATCACACATTCAGGCGGATGGGAAATGGGCAGCAGGTCGTCAAGTTGTATTCCCGGTGGGATTTAGAAAAGAGATGATGTGCATATGAATTACCAAATTTGGGAGTAAGGAAAACTCATGTCAAAATACAAAAATGTTTTTATTGGCCTGGACTGTACAAAGAAGTGGTCAAATTTTGGAGTGCATTTCATATGTGTCAGAAAATTGGAAACATTCAGGCAGCGATAAAGCCAGCACCTTTAATATCCATTCCCGCATTTGAGGGACATTTTATAAGGGTGTTAATTGAATGGGTCGTGTTGTAGTAAAATTAATAAAATTCACATTTAGAAGCAAGTCAATCAAATTTAGAAAAAAGTAAATCCAATTTATTAAATCAAAACGTTTTTGGGATTCTGCCCCTAACTGCGGGACGAGACGAGGCTGCCTGTCCGCGAACAATAGATACAACCGTTTTTATAGTCTGGATGTCGCGGACAATAAAAGACCACAAAAGATGTTTTATTGTGTTCTGCACATGCGTGCAGTGATCACTATTTCCAGGAACAGCGTACCACGCCATTGTGTTCTGTACATGCACACACAGAGATCACTATTTCCAGGAACAGTGTACCACACCATTGTGTTCTGTACACACACACAGAGATCACTGTTTCCAGGAACAGCGTACCTCGCCATTGTGTTCTGTACATGCACACGCAGATGTCACTGTTTCCAGGAACAGCGTACCATGCCATTGTGTTCTGTACATGCACACATAGAGATCACTGTTTGCAGGAACAGCGTACCATGCCATTGTGTTCTGTACATGCACACACAGAGATCACTGTTTCCAGGAACAGTGTACCACACCATTGTATCCTGTACATGCACACGCAGAGATCACTGTTTCCAGGAACAGCGTACCATGCCACTGTGTTCTGTACATGCACACACAGAGATCACTGTTTCCAGGAACAGCGTACCACACCATTGTGTCCTGTACATGCACACACAGAGATCACTGTTTCCAGGAACAGCGTACCATGCCATTGTGTTCTGTACACGCACCCACATAGATCGCTGTTTCCAGGAACAGTGTACCACGCCATTGTGTTCTGTGCATGCGCACACAGAGATCGCTGTTTCCAGGAACAGTGTACCACAACATTGTGTTCTGTACACGCACCCACATAGATCGCTGTTTCTGGGAACAGTGTAACACGCTATTGTGTTCTGCACGTGCACACACAGAGATCACTGTTTCCAGGAACAGTGTACCACAACATTGTGTTCTGTACACGCACCCACATAGATCACTGTTTCCAGGAACAGCGTACCACACCATTGTGTCCTGTACATGCACACACAGAGATCACTGTTTCCAGGAACAGCGTACCATGCCACTGTGTTCTGTACATGCACACACAGAGATCGCTGTTTCCAGGAACAGTGTACCACGCCATTGTGTTCTGTACGTGCACACACAGAGATCACTGTTTCCAGGAACAGCGTACCATGCCACTGTGTTCTGTACATGCACACACAGAGGTCACTGTTTCCAAGAACAGTGTAACATGCCATTGTGTTCTGTACACGCACACACAGAGATCACTGTTTCCAGGAACAGCGCACCGTGCCATTGTGTTCTGTACATGCACACACAGAGATCACTGTTTCCAGGAACAGCGTATCGTGCCATTGTGTTCTGTACATGCACACACAGAGATCGCTGTTTCCAGGAACAGTGTACCACGCCATTGTGTTCTGTACGTGCACACACAGAGATCACTGTTTCCAGGAACAGTGTAACATGCCATTGTGTTCTGTACACGCACCCACATAGATCGCTGTTTCCAGGAACAGTGTACCACGCCATTGTGTTCAGTCCATGCACACGCAGAGATCACTGTTTCCAGGAACAGTGTACCACACCATTGTGTTCTGTACATGCACACACAGAGATCACTGTTTCCAGGAACAGCGTACCGTGCCATTGTGTTCTGTACATGCACACACAGAGATCGCTGTTTCCCGGAACAGTGTACAAAGCCCATTGTGTTCTGTACATGCACAGGCAGAGATCACTGTTTCCGGGAACAGCGTACCATGCCATTGTGTTCTGTACATGCACACACAGAGATCGCTGTTTCCAGGAACAGTGTAACACGCCATTGTGTTCTGTGCACGCACACACAGAGATCGCTGTTTCTGGGAACAGTGTAACACGCTATTGTGTTCTGCACGTGCACACACAGAGATCACTGTTTCCAGGAACAGCGTACCATGCCACTGTGTTCTGTACATGCACACACAGAGATCACTGTTTCCAGGAACAGTGTACCACACCATTGTGTTCTGTGCATGCGCACACAGAGATCACTGTTTCCAGGAACAGTGTACCACAACATTGTGTTCTGTACACGCACCCACATAGATCGCTGTTTCTGGGAACAGTGTAACACGCTATTGTGTTCTGCATGTGCACACACAGAGATCACTGTTTCCAGGAACAGTGTACCACAACATTGTGTTCTGTACACACACACGCAGAGATTGCTGTTTCTGGGAACAGCTTACAATGCCATTGTGTTTTGTACATGCACACGCAGAGATCGTTGTTTCCATGGACAGCGTACCACGCCATTATGTTCTGCATATATACACGCAGTTATTGCTGTTTCTGGGACCAGTGTACCATACCCATTGTGTTCTGTACATGCACATGCAGAGATCGCTGTTTCCAGGAACAGTGTACTGTGCCACTGTGTTCTGTACATGCACACGCAGAAGTCACTGTTTACGGGAACAGTGTACCAATCCATTGTGTTCTGTACACGCACACACACAGATTGCTGTTTCCAGGAACAGTGTAACATGCCATTGTGTTCTGTACACGCACACACAGAGATCACTGTTTCCAGGAACTGTGCACCACTCCATTGTGTTCTGTACATGCACACGCAGAGATCACTGTTTCCAGGAACAGCGTACCATGCCACTGTGTTCTGTACATGCACACACAGAGATCGCTGTTTCCAGGAACAGTGTACCACAACATTGTGTTCTGTACACGCACCCACATAGATCGCTGTTTCTGGGAACAGTGTAACACTCTATTGTGTTCTGCACGTGCACACACAGAGATCACTGTTTCCAGGAACAGTGTACCACAACATTGTGTTCTGTACACGCACCCACATAGATCACTGTTTCCAGGAACAGCGTACCACACCATTGTGTTCTGTACATGCACACACAGAGATCACTGTTTCCAGGAACAGCGTACCATGCCACTGTGTTCTGTACATGCACACACAGAGATCGCTGTTTCCAGGAACAGTGTACCACGCCATTGTGTTCTGTACGTGCACACACAGAGATCACTGTTTCCAGGAACAGCGTACCATGCCACTGTGTTCTGTACATGCACACACAGAGATCACTGTTTCCAGGAACAGTGTAACATGCCATTGTGTTCTGTACATGCACAGGCAGAGATCGCTGTTTCCAGGAACAGCGCACCGTGCCATTGTGTTCTGTACATGCACACACAGAGATCACTGTTTCCAGGAACAGCGCACCGTGCCACTGTGTTCTGTACATGCACACACAGAGATCGCTGTTTCCAGGAACAGTGTACCACGCCATTGTGTTCTGTACGTGCACACACAGAGATCACTGTTTCCAGGAACAGTGTAACATGCCATTGTGTTCTGTACACGCACCCACATAGATCGCTGTTTCCAGGAACAGTGTACCACGCCATTGTGTTCAGTCCATGCACACGCAGAGATCACTGTTTCCAGGAACAGTGTACCACACCATTGTGTTCTGTACATGCACACACAGAGATCACTGTTTCCAGGAACAGCGTACCGTGCCATTGTGTTCTGTACATGCACACACAGAGATCGCTGTTTCCGGGAACAGTGTACAAATCCCATTGTGTTCTGTACATGCACAGGCAGAGATCACTGTTTCCGGGAACAGCGTACCATGCCATTGTGTTCTGTACATGCACACACAGAGATCGCTGTTTCCAGGAACAGTGTAACACGCCATTGTGTTCTGTGCATGCGCACACACAGATCACTGTTTCCAGGAACAGTGTAACATGCCATTGTGTTCTGTACACGCACACACAGAGATCACTGTTTCCAGGAACAGTGTACCACAACATTGTGTTCTGTACACACACACGCAGAGATTGCTGTTTCTGGGAACAGCTTACAAGGCCATTGTGTTTTGTACATGCACACGCAGAGATCGTTGTTTCCATGGACAGCGTACCACGCCATTATGTTCTGCATATATACACGCAGTTATTGCTGTTTCTGGGACCAGTGTACCATACCCATTGTGTTCTGTACATGCACATGCAGAGATCGCTGTTTCCAGGAACAGTGTACTGTGCCACTGTGTTCTGTACATGCACACGCAGAAGTCACTGTTTACGGGAACAGTGTACCAATCCATTGTGTTCTGTACATGCACACACAGAGATCACTGTTTCCAGGAACAGCGTATCGTGCCATTGTGTTCTGTACATGCACACACAGAGATCGCTGTTTCCAGGAACAGTGTACCACGCCATTGTGTTCTGTACGTGCACACACAGAGATCACTGTTTCCAGGAACAGTGTAACATGCCATTGTGTTCTGTACACGCACCCACATAGATCGCTGTTTCCAGGAACAGTGTACCACGCCATTGTGTTCAGTCCATGCACACGCAGAGATCACTGTTTCCAGGAACAGTGTACCACACCATTGTGTTCTGTACATGCACACACAGAGATCACTGTTTCCAGGAACAGCGTACCGTGCCATTGTGTTCTGTACATGCACACACAGAGATCGCTGTTTCCCGGAACAGTGTACAAAGCCCATTGTGTTCTGTACATGCACAGGCAGAGATCACTGTTTCCGGGAACAGCGTACCATGCCATTGTGTTCTGTACATGCACACACAGAGATCGCTGTTTCCAGGAACAGTGTAACACGCCATTGTGTTCTGTGCACGCACACACAGAGATCGCTGTTTCTGGGAACAGTGTAACACGCTATTGTGTTCTGCACGTGCACACACAGAGATCACTGTTTCCAGGAACAGTGTACCACAACATTGTGTTCTGTACACGCACCCACATAGATCGCTGTTTCTGGGAACAGTGTAACACGCTATTGTGTTCTGCATGTGCACACACAGAGATCACTGTTTCCAGGAACAGTGTACCACAACATTGTGTTCTGTACACACACACGCAGAGATTGCTGTTTCTGGGAACAGCTTACAATGCCATTGTGTTTTGTTCATGCACACGCAGAGATCGTTGTTTCCATGGACAGCGTACCACGCCATTATGTTCTGCATATATACACGCAGTTATTGCTGTTTCTGGGACCAGTGTACCATACCCATTGTGTTCTGTACATGCACATGCAGAGATCGCTGTTTCCAGGAACAGTGTACTGTGCCACTGTGTTCTGTACATGCACACGCAGAAGTCACTGTTTACGGGAACAGTGTACCAATCCATTGTGTTCTGTACACGCACACACACAGATTGCTGTTTCCAGGAACAGTGTAACATGCCATTGTGTTCTGTACACGCACACACAGAGATCACTGTTTCCAGGAACTGTGCACCACTCCATTGTGTTCTGTACATGCACACGCAGAGATCACTGTTTCCAGGAACAGCGTACCATGCCACTGTGTTCTGTACATGCACACACAGAGATCGCTGTTTCCAGGAACAGTGTACCACAACATTGTGTTCTGTACACGCACCCACATAGATCGCTGTTTCTGGGAACAGTGTAACACTCTATTGTGTTCTGCACGTGCACACACAGAGATCACTGTTTCCAGGAACAGCGTACCATGCCACTGTGTTCTGTACATGCACACACAGAGATCGCTGTTTCCAGGAACAGTGTACCACGCCATTGTGTTCTGTACGTGCACACACAGAGATCACTGTTTCCAGGAACAGCGTACCATGCCACTGTGTTCTGTACATGCACACACAGAGATCACTGTTTCCAGGAACAGTGTAACATGCCATTGTGTTCTGTACATGCACAGGCAGAGATCGCTGTTTCCAGGAACAGCGCACCGTGCCATTGTGTTCTGTACATGCACACACAGAGATCACTGTTTCCAGGAACAGCGCACCGTGCCACTGTGTTCTGTACATGCACACACAGAGATCGCTGTTTCCAGGAACAGTGTACCACGCCATTGTGTTCTGTACGTGCACACACAGAGATCACTGTTTCCAGGAACAGTGTAACATGCCATTGTGTTCTGTACACGCACCCACATAGATCGCTGTTTCCAGGAACAATGTACCACGCCATTGTGTTCAGTCCATGCACACGCAGAGATCACTGTTTCCAGGAACAGTGTACCACACCATTGTGTTCTGTACATGCACACACAGAGATCACTGTTTCCAGGAACAGCGTACCGTGCCATTGTGTTCTGTACATGCACACACAGAGATCGCTGTTTCCGGGAACAGTGTACAAATCCCATTGTGTTCTGTACATGCACAGGCAGAGATCACTGTTTCCGGGAACAGCGTACCATGCCATTGTGTTCTGTACATGCACACACAGAGATCGCTGTTTCCAGGAACAGTGTAACACGCCATTGTGTTCTGTGCATGCGCACACACAGATCACTGTTTCCAGGAACAGTGTAACATGCCATTGTGTTCTGTACACGCACACACAGAGATCACTGTTTCCAGGAACAGTGTACCACGCCATTGTGTTCTGTGCATGCGCACACAGAGATCGCTGTTTCCAGGAACAGTGTACCACAACATTGTGTTCTGTACACGCACCCACATAGATCGCTGTTTCTGGGAACAGTGTAACACGCTATTGTGTTCTGCACGTGCACACACAGAGATCACTGTTTCCAGGAACAGTGTACCACAACATTGTGTTCTGTACACACACACGCAGAGATTGCTGTTTCTGGGAACAGCTTACAATGCCATTGTGTTTTGTACATGCACACGCAGAGATCGTTGTTTCCATGGACAGCGTACCACGCCATTATGTTCTGCATATATACACGCAGTTATTGCTGTTTCTGGGACCAGTGTACCATACCCATTGTGTTCTGTACATGCACATGCAGAGATCGCTGTTTCCAGGAACAGTGTACTGTGCCACTGTGTTCTGTACATGCACACGCAGAAGTCACTGTTTACGGGAACAGTGTACCAATCCATTGTGTTCTGTACACGCACACACACAGATTGCTGTTTCCAGGAACAGTGTAACATGCCATTGTGTTCTGTACACGCACACACAGAGATCACTGTTTCCAGGAACAGTGCACCACTCCATTGTGTTCTGTACATGCACACGCAGAGATCACTGTTTCCAGGAACAGTGTTCTACAACATTGTGTTCTGTACATGCACACACAGATTGCTGTTTCCGGGAACAGCGTACCATGCTCATTGTGTTCTGTACACGCACACACAGAGATCGCTGTTTCCAGGAACAGCATACCACACCATTGTGTTCTGTACATGCACACACAGATTGCTGTTTCCGGGAACAGCGTACCTCGCCATCGTGTTCTGTACTTGCACACACAGAGATCGCTGTTTCCAGGAACAGCGTACCACACCATTGTGTTCTGTACACGCACACACAGAGATTGCTGTTTCCAGGAACAGTGTACCACGACATTGTGTTCTGTGCACACACAGAGATCGCTGTTTCCAGGAACAGTGTACCACGACATTGTGTTCTGTACACACACACGCAGAGATTGCTGTTTCTGGGAACAGCTTACAATGCCATTGTGTTTTGTACATGCACACGCAGAGATCGTTGTTTCCATGGACAGCGTACCATGCCATTATGTTCTGCACATATACACACAGTGATTGCTGTTTCTGGAACCAGTGTACCATGCCCATTGTGTTCTGCACACGCACACGCCGAGATCATTGTATCTGGGAACACTGTACCATACCATCGTCTTCTGTACAAGCACATGCAGTGATCTCTGTTTCGGGAACAGGGTACCATGCCCATTGTGTTCTGTACATGTACACAGAGAGATTGCTGTTTCCGGGAGTAGCGTACCACACCATTGTGTTCTGTACACGCACACACACAGATTGCTGTTCCCAGATACAGTGTAACACACACACAGATTGCTGTTTCCGGGTACAGTGTACCAATCCATTGTGCTCTGTACATAGAACATAGAAAAATACAGCGCAGTACAGGCCTTTGGCCCTCGATGTTGCACCGATCCAAGCCCACCTAATCTACACTAGCCCACTATCCTCCATATGCCTATCCAATGCCTGTTTACATGCCCATAAAGAGGGAGAGTCCACCACTGCTACTAGCAGGGCATTCCATGAACTCACGACTTGCTGAGTAAAGAATCTACCCCTAACATCTGTCCTGTACCTACCACCCCTTAATTTAAAGCTATGCCCCCTCGTAATAGCTGACTCCATACGTGGAAAAAGGTTCTCACGGTCAACCCTATCTAAACCACTAATCATCTTGTACACCTCTATCAAGTCACCCCTAAACCTTCTTTTCTCCAATGAAAACAGCCCCAAGTGCCTCAGCCTTTCTTCATACGATCTTCCTACCATACCAGGCAACATCCTGGTAAACCTCCTCTGCACCCGTTCCAGTGCCTCCACATTCTTCCTATAGCATGGCGACCAAAACTGCACACAATACTCCAGATGCGGCCACCCCAGAGTCTTATACAACTGCAACATGACCTCAGGGCTCCGGAACTCAATTCCTCTACCAATAAAAGCCAGTACGCCATATGCCTTCTTCACTGCACTATTTACCTGGGTGGCAACTTTCAGAGATCTGTGTACATGGACACCAAGATCCCTCTGCTCATCCACACTACCAAGTATCTGACCATCAGCCCAGTACCCCATCCTTTTGTTACTCTTACCAAAGTGAATCACCTCACACTTACCTACATTGAACTCCATTTGCCACCTTTCTGCCCAGCTCTGTAGCTTATCTATATCCCGCTGTAACCTGCCACATCCTTCCTCACTGTCAACAACTCCTCCGACTTTCGTATCATCCGCAAACTTGCTCACCCAACCTTCTAGCCCCTCCTCCAGGTCATTTATAAAAATGACAAACAGTAATGGTCCCAAAACAGATCCTTGCGGAACGCCACTAGTAACTGCACTCCAAGATGAATCTTTACCATCAACTACTACCCTCTGTCTTCTTCCAGCCAGCCAATTCCTAATCCAAACCTCCAACTCACCCTCAATGCCATACCTCCGTATTTCTTGCAGTAGCCTACCATGGGGAACCTTATCAAACGCCTTACTAAAATCCATATACACCACATCTACCACTTTACCCTCGTCTACCTCCTTAGTTACCTTCTCAAAGAATTTAATAAGGTTTGTGAGGCACGACCTGGCCTTCACAAAACCATGCTGACTATCCTTGATCACATTATTCCTATCCAGATGTTCATGAATCCTATCCCTTACAATTATCTCTAAGACTTTGCCCACAACAGAAGTGAGACTCACCGGCCTATAGTTCCTAGGGTTATCCCTACTCCCCTTCTTGAACAAGGGAACCACATTTGCTATCCTCCAATCTTCCGGC
The DNA here is from genome assembly GCF_037043375.1 of Chiloscyllium plagiosum. NCBI lineage: Eukaryota > Metazoa > Chordata > Chondrichthyes > Orectolobiformes > Hemiscylliidae > Chiloscyllium > Chiloscyllium plagiosum. The sequence continues at coordinate 16,160,801 of NW_028270182.1, forward strand.
ACTATTCCTGTAGACAACAAGGACATAAAAATCAAGGCCAATGGCTCTGCAATCTCCTCCCTTGCTTCCCAGAGAATCCTAGGATAAATGCCATCAGGGGACTTATCTATTTTCACCCTTTCCAGAATTTCCAACACCTCTTCCCTACATACCTCAAAGCCGTCCACTCTAATTAATTGTGACTCAATATTCACATCGGCAACAATGTCCTGTTCCTGAGTGAATACTGACGAAAAGTATTCATTCAGTGTCTCCCCAATCTCTTCAGCCTCCACACGCAACTTCCCACTACTATCCTTGACTGGACCTATTCCTACCCTAGTCATTCTTTTATTCCTGACATACCTATAGAAAGCCTTAGGGTTTTCCCTAATCCTACCAACTAAGGACCTTTCATGTCCCCTCCTTGTTGCTCTTAGCTCTCTCTTCAGATCCTTTCTAGCTACCTTATAACTCTCAATCGCCCCAATTGAACCTTCACGCCTCATCTTTACATAGGCCGCCCTCTTCCATTTAACAAGGGATTCCAATTCCTTATTAAACCACGGCTCCCTCACACGACCCTTTCCTCCCTGCCTGACAGGTACATATTTATCAAGGACACTCAATAGTTGTTCCTTGAACAAGCTCCACATATCAATTGCACCCTTGCCTTGAAGCCGACTTTTCCAAGCCACGCATCCTAAGTCGTGCCTCACCGCATCATAATTTCCCTGGCCCCAGCTATAACTCTTGCCCTGCAGTACACACTCATCCCTCTCCATCACTCGAGTAAAAGTCACCGAATTGTGGTCACTGTCCCCAAAGTGCTCACCTACCTCCAATTCTAACACCTGGCCTGGTTCGTTACCCAGAACCAAATCCAGTATGGCCTCACCTCTTGTTGGCCTGTCTACATATTGTGTCAGGAAACCCTCCTGCACACATTGGGCAAACACCGACCCATCTAACCAACTCGAGCTATAGCTTTCCCGGTCAATATCTGGAAAGTTAAAGCCCCCATAACAACCACCCTATTACTTTCACTCTTCTCCTGAATCATCCTCGTAATCCTTTCTTCCATGTCTCTAGGACTATTAGGAGGCCTGTAAAAAACTCCTAACAGGGTGACCTCACCTTTCCTATTCCTAACCTCAGCCCAAACTACCTCAGATGGCTAGTCTTCATCCATCGTCCTTTCCACCACTGTAATACTATATTTGACAAGCAATGCCACACCTCCCCCTCTTTTACCCCCACCTCTGACCCTACTAAAACATTTAAACCCTGGAACCTGCAACAGCCAATCATGTCTCTGTTCTACCCATGTCTCCATAATAGCCACAACATCGAAATCCCAGGTACCAGCCCACGCTGCAAGTTCACCTACCTTATTTCGTATACTTCTTGCATTGAAGTATACACACTTCAAGCCACTTTCCTTTTAAAAGGAACCCTCCTTTGAGATTGATGCCATGTTCCTAACCTCACTACACTCCACATCCTGTACCCTAAAGCTACAGTCTAGGTTCCCATGCCCCTGCAGAGTTAGTTTAAACCCCCCCAAGAGCACTAGCAAACCTCCCCCCAAGGAGGTTTGCCCCTCAGGTTCAGGTGTAGACCATCCTGTTTATAGAGGTCCCACCTTCCACAGAAAGAACCTCAGTTATCCAGATACCGGAATCCCTCCCTCCTGTACCATCCCTGGAGCCACGCATTTAACAGTTCTCTCTCCCTATTCCTCGACTTTCTGTTACGTGGCAAGGGTAACAAACCAGGGACAACAACTCTGTTTGTTCTAACTCTGAGCTTCCAACCTAGCTCCCTGAAAGCTTACATGCACACACATAGATCGCTGTTTACGGAAACAGCGTACCACACCATTGTGATCTGCAAATATTTCTTCTTTACTTACTTCCTGTTTTAAGTCTTCTCTTGTGGTCCGAGGCGCGCGGGAGTATGATGAACCGACCACCACCACAGCGTAATCATCAGCGTGGCCAGAAATGGGTAACTCCCAGGCGACCAAACATGCAGGCTCGCACCCGGCATAATTATCGCTGTCCAAACTTTCCAACATGAGGTAAGGCCAACCATAACAATGCAACAAGCGATGACCATAACAAAGAACATGATGATGGCATGCAAAAGGAATGAACCCCAGGATCCGCCTCATTGCCATCCTAGCACCCTCCCCGACAGTGGGGTGATTATAATCAGGAAACTGTTTCCCTTCCTGCTGGATATTATCAGCCTCCAGGCGGGTGTGATCCAATTGGTCAGTTATATTGTCCGATGCGTTCGGAATGGATGTGCCGCACCTTTCCAAGGTGGAGGCCATATTGATCAGGCAAGGGAGCAAGATCCAGCCCAATATGGAGAGTTGCTGGTTCCGGCATTCCACCCTGATGTGTGATTACATTTAAAACAAATCGCCCCCGTGGGCCTTCCTTCACCCGCGGTGTTTGTGAGGGTCAGAGCCAGAGGGGTGTATGTTAAAGGATGTAGTGAGGCTGGAACCAACCTTGATAGTTTTGCATGTTATAACCTGTGGTCTCCCAGGTGACCTCATCACTGGCAGCAGAAATGGTCTGGTCAGGGCCTCGCATGAATGACCCGAGAGATTCTCTGTCAGACCTAACCCTCGCCCATCCCCCAAATGGATAAATGTGAGGGTCTGTTCTGGTCCAATCACCATTCCACCGTTTTGGATTTATTAAACGGAATGGGACTCAGGGGAATCCCCCCAATAGAGTGTGCAGGGATTCGAGTACACACCCAGCATTTCGAGATGTTATTTTGCTGTGTGTGCTGATAGAACATGGTTAGGTCTGTATTAACATGGAACCCCGCGTCTACTCCGGTGAACAGGACCGAGGGCTGCACAATCCATTCGGTGCTGCCCCCCAGTGGCTACCAGGCAAAGGGCGAAGGCAACAATAAACAGGACCATCCCGGAGCTTCCCGAGCGGAGCTATACAATGGGCCAAAGGCTGTACCGCCCGCACACAACAGCCCACGCTCTCGGACCATTCACAACAACTGCGCACACACACACATCGTCAGCAGGTCTCGACAGGAGTCAGTCTGAAAAGAAAGCAGAGGGTGAGGATGATCAACCAGTGTCTGGATATTTCTTCAGTTGTGGCCAGTGTTTCCAGACTCCCCCTTCCCTCGCATGTCAATACAGGTGGGTGTGTCACCACTAATGATAACCTCAGAGGGACCATTCTCCTGAGGGGCGAAGCCTGGTTTAACGGGGAGAGTTTTAACCATAACCTTCCTACCCACCGATGGGACCTCCGCACAATCCTCTAATTGCCTCTGTTCATCCTGCCCCCCCCCCCTCCTGTTTGTCCCGAACTGTTTTCCACATCCCCTTCAGCTGGGTGCTCAGTTCGAGCACATAGCGATGTATTCTATCGCAGCGAGGGCCAGCATCGGAACCCTCCCATGATGATGGAATCGGGCAGTTACATTGCCCAACCTGTCATCGACTCGTAAGGGGTCAAACCATTCGACCTGCTTGTGGTGGACTGGAGTCACGAGTCTAGCAGGCAGGACCTCAGGCCAGCGTTTGTCAGAGTCCTGCATGGCCTTAGCAAGGGAGGGTTTAAGAGTCCTGTTCATTCGCCCCACCATGCCTGAACTTTGTGGATGGTAGGGTGTGTGAAATTTCGGTTTAATGCCCATCAGCTGACATGTGGTTTTTACAACACTTCCAGTGAAATGGGTCCCCGGTGGAAGCCCATCTGGGACGGCATCCCCCTCTTCCCCCGAACCTGGGAATCCCCTCCTCAGCTACAACCCTTGCCACAGCGTGAGCTGATCAGTTCTGGGTAGGGTAGGCCCCGACCCACCTGGTAAATTGGTCAATAATCACCAGGCAATCCGTCTTCCCATGGGGTTGGGGAAGAGGTCCTGTAAAATCCATCTGTAACTGCCCCCAGAGTCCCTTTGGGCGTGGCTGGGGCCCCATTCTAATTTTAATGGGCCAGCCTGGGTTGTACTGGGCAGAGGTCACACAGCGGTGACAAAATCGAACGATATCTCTGCCCATACCCTTCACCAACCATTCCTTCCCAATGTTGGTTATCATAGCATCCCGCCCCCACCTGGGAAACGCCATGGTGCAATCACATCCTGAGGAGGACCCTTTTATCCCCACTTTCACCTCACCCCAGCCTCTCTGACTCTCTCTGTGTCTGACCCCCTTGTGTTTAAAGTGATACAATGCCACCCTCTGCTGGCCTCCCTGCGCCACTGCACAAGCGGCAGGTTGTTTTTTCTCTCGGGACAATTTGCTCCTGTCCCTGTCCATTCCATTGTCTGGAAACTGCAGGCGCTGTTCCCTGTCCAAATCGATCCAAACAATAACAAGCCCCCCGGCCCTGACTTTACACCCTCCTGACTTTACCGACCCCCGACTTTCCCACTTCCCCCCCCAATCTTACCTGTGCTGATTGCGGCACCCATGGGGGCAGAGGTTCAAAAATGGGGGTGTGGGAACACAATTGCCCTCATTGTGTAACCCCCACCCCTTGTTTAGATGCCCCTCCCCCAAGTTGTTCATCCAGCCCAATTATGTGACCCCCCTGTCCCCAGTTTTCACCCCTGCATCCCCCACCCCAGATTGTTCAGTGCCCTTTTTGCCTCGACCCTCCCCCTCCATTCCCCCCCAACATAAAAGCCCCTCTTCAACTCCCTCCTTGTCCTAGATACCCACCAACTCGCTCAGCACCACCCCCTGGACTTTGGGGTAAATGTTTTTGTGTAGATGGACCAGCCTGTGGATGCACCTCCGACCCTCAACGCACAGGAAGATCCCAGTCACAGTATCCATGTCACCTCACGCCCCAGGAAGAGGACGTTCGGCCCGCTGTGGATAGCCTAACCTTCCCCCTTGTGAAATGGTGCTGCGGGCTCCTCAGGATCTGCCCCCAAATGGCCCTCATTAAATCCCCCCTTTCCTGTGGAGACCTCTCTTCCCTGATACCCCATCATTCTGCAGGACCTCATCCCTACTTCTACCTCTGTTATTTGTGCCAACGTGAATAATGACATCTGGCTGATCACCCTACCCCTTGAGAAGGTTCTACAGCCGCTCTGAGACATCCTGGACCCTGGTGCCTGGGAGACAACACACCATCCTGGATTCCCATCAGCACCCACAGAATCCCCTGTCTCTGTCCCCCTAACTAGCGAGTCTGCTATCACTAAGGTCCTGTTACCCTTTCCCGTTTCCCGCTCTACCCCAGAGCCAGTGAGATTGCCCCCGAACGGGATACTGCTGCTTTCCCCTGAACGGTAACACGCCCACCCCACCCGCCCCCAACAGGTTTGCGAGGGGAATGGCCACAGGGGATTCCTGCCCTAACTGCCATCTCAGCTGCTGTCAGACTGAAACGGAATGTTAAAAGGACGTTACCGGAGCTTCCCTGGATTTTTAACTGAGCCGCTGCTCTCTGAGACCTCCCGAACCAAAGCCTTACGGCTCACACTGCTGCCAATACATTGTCCAACAGCACGGCTCTCCCCCCCCGACTCCTTATATGCTTTAGTTAGAGGGGGAGGGAAGGAAGGGGCATAAATTTGAGGGAGGGGGTAAACATTTTCGGGGGAAGCAGGGCATTACGAGGCTGCGGGGATTGCAGAAACAGATCGCGGGGGATGGAAACTTGGTGAGAGAGGGAACACAGGGATGATGGGATAAAGAGAACATGGGGGATGGGAGACAGACAGCAGGGTGAGGGGGCAAAGGAGATCACAGGGAGGGGACATTGTGGGGAAGAGAGAGCAAGCTGGGAGGGGGAGGAGTTATTTCATGAGCCCTTTTAGCCCACTTGATTCCTCGTTTAAGATTGGTCCCACCCTCCTGATATTCCTCCAAGGCCCATTCTGTTCTTCGCTGCCTGGACCTTATGTACGCTTTCCTTTTCCTCTTGGCTAGTCGCACCATTTCTCCTGTCATCCACAGTTCAGGAATCTTGCCTTTTCTATCCTTTGTTTTCAAAGGGGCATGCCTATCCTACACTATCTTCAACCTATCTTTGAAAGCCTCGCACACAGCAAATGTGAACTTCCCTTCAAATAGCTGCTCCCAATCCTCATTTCCCAGCTCCTGTCAAATGTTGATATAATTGGCCTTGGCCCAGTTTCATATTTTTCCCTCAGGACCACTCTCATCTATGTCTGTGATTGACAGTGTTTCAGACGATTAACGGATATTCCGGATTGGTCCGAACTATAGAACGTTATGAAAAACCATCGACCAAGGCACAAACACAGGGTTCACCTGCAGACTGTTTTCTTAAATCTTCTGGAGGCGTTCTGAGGAGACCAGCACGGCAAGGGTCAGAGACCAGCTGACCAACCAGAGACCAGCTGATCACCCAGAGAGAGAGTGAGGGTGAGAGAAACCAGCTTCATAGACCCAGAGACAGAGAGAGAGAAGAGAGACGCATAGAGAGAGGGAGAGAGAGAGAGTCAGAGAGACAGAGAAGGAGAGAGAGACAGATAGAGACAGAGAGAGACAGTGAGAGAGGCAGAGTGTGAGAGAGAGATAGGGCCAGACAGACAGAGACAGAGCAAGAGAGACAGAAAGATAGAGAGAGACAGAGAGAGAGACAGAGAGACAGAGACAGAGAGAGTGAGAGGCAGAGAGAGAGAGACTGCGTTTATCTCCAAGTGACTCAGGACTTAAAGCACCAGTAGGATTACAGAGAGCATGCCTGTAATTAAAGGGTATTGTAACATGTTTCCTGATAAAGACGGGACTGTGTACATTGGTATTGGATCATGTTTGTACTGATTTGACCGTTTCAGTATTGGTGACACTGAGCACATTCATTCAGATCATTTCCGTTGGAGTTGTCGAACTTGTTTTAAGGAGGAATTGGGCAACATCTTCATCTCTGGAATTATCTCATGATCTTCCACTGGGCTGTCTCCAAAGCAATTATATCCCAAAATTGTTTGCAAAACTCCAGCTGAGATTGTTCTCCTGCCTTCTACACTTGCAGCAACACTCCCCGACCTTTATACTCTATTCTGTTTATAATAAATGTCCAAACTCCATTTGCCTTCCTTGTTAGCTGCTGTAGCTGCAATGATCAGAGGGAGGTCAGGGATGTATCTGGATGGACAGTGACAGTAAGGGGCAGGTCAGGGATGTATCTGGATGGACAGTGACAGTAAGGGGGAGGTCAGTGATGTATCTGATGGACAGTGACAGTAAGGGGGAGATCAGTGATGTATCTGATGGACAGTGACAGTAAGGGGGAGGTCAGTGATATATCTGGATGGACAGTGACAGTAAGGGGGAGGTCAGTGATGTATCTGATGGACAGTGACAGTCAGAGAGAGGTCAGGGATGTATCTGATGGACAGTGACAGTAAGAGGGAGGTCAGTGATGTATCTGGATGGACAGTGACAGTAAGGGGGAAGTCAGTGATATATCTGATGGACAGTGACAGTAAGGGGGAGGTCAGTGATGTATCTGGATGGACAGTAAGAGGGAGGTCAATAATGTATCTGATGGAGAGTAACAGTAAGGGGAAGGTCAGTGACGTCCCCATTGTTGGAGGTCCATCTTGTTCACTGAGACCCCTTCCCTCAGGAAAGGCAGTATGTTGTCCTCACTTTGATGTTCCTGTGACTCCAGATCCTGGCAAATTGGAAATGGGGAATAAATGCTGACCTCGTAATAATGTACACATTCAGTGTGTGAGAAGAATCACATTTCAATCAGTGAGTGAAATGTTCTTGTTTCAAGAGGGCAGCTCCTACCTTAGAGTACAGAGGACAGCTCGGAGACATATGTTCACACTTGGAATGAACTGTCTCGATGCAGCATCAGTTGAAATAATTTGTCAAAAATCACACAACACCAGGTTCTAGTCCAACAGGTTGAACGTGTCCACCCCAGTCAAACACCAGCACCTTCACATCATGAAATAGGGTGTGATCTCGGGATAGGGCTCATGGTGTTTGAGTGGACAGCGTTATTGCTGGCAGATTCCAGATTCTGCTTTTGTTATTCCATTATAATGTAACCCCCCTCTGTAATCAGGATTACACTTGTTATTGTAATGGGTTTGTTCATTTCCAGAAATGTGAAAAACAGCAACAAAGCCGAGCAATGCTGTCACCTCGATCTCCCCAAGGAGCTTCCACACAGTATAAGGCAGCGTCTCTGGGAATGCATCAGCTCAGAGTCTCAAACAAGGAGCTTGTCAGCTGCCTGAAGGGACAGATCACCTCAAACAGGAAAATGCATCGACCAATTGGTCACGTGGAGAAGGTGTTCTACACCATCCTTGCTGTTACTGGCATCCCAGGTATGGCGCTATAACAATTGAACTTGCTTTAATCTGCTGTTGATCTGCTCTCTGGTTTTACCGTTTGAACAATAACACCTCCAGCTCACTGACTGGTCAGCCTTATCCAGACCCCGGGACAGTGACAGCAATTCACTGAGCAGCATTCTCGGTACAATCCTACACTGACAGAGACTCCCAACTTCACTGCTGCAGCAGCATTTTCTGTTCTCAGTGTTGTGTCATCTGTTCCAGTTTGTTATGGCTTCAAGGTATGAGGAGAGATCAGGCAGGTTAGTTCTGAAGAAGGGTCACTCGACCCGAACTCTGTGCTCTCTCCCACAGATGCTCTAGACCTGCTGCGCTTCTTCTGATTTTATTACGTAAATGAAGCCAGGTTGATCGAGAATTTTGAAGGTTAAGGGATGATCTGAGTGAAGTCCAACAAAATATTAAAAGGAAAACATGAACTGTTTCTCCTGGTTGCAGATTTCGAACAAAGGATCATAGTCTGTGAATGGGGCAGAGAGCGTTCAGGAGAGATGTCAGAAAGCTCCTCTGTGCACAGAGGGTGGGAAAGGTTTGGAACTCTCTTACACACACACACAGTCATGGATGCTGCATCAGTTGGGAATTTTCAATCTCAGATTGTTCATTTTTATTGGCAAAGCAAAGGATTTGAAGAATTTGTGCCTTGTACTGATTTGTAAAGTTTCATCGGCAATCGCTTCCGGAAATTCTCTCCTCCTCATACTCTTTGGTCAGGATTTAGAAATGTTGACAGATTGCCCTCCTGGTCCCTCCACATTGAGATGTTGGTGGGTAGATTTACAGTGTAAATATCACAGTAAACCTAAAACTCCCACATTGTCATGAAGGGAGTCCTGCATGCTCTGCTGTACTGCCCTTGTTTAAGATACATGGTGTAGTTGTGTTTGAAATCTCACACAGGTTCTGGTGACCTGTTTTATAATCCTGCCATGGATCTGATCAGGATTAAGTCCAAGACAGGATCAGGGGATAACTGTTTCTCTGGAGAAGGGGAGAGTTTGGATTATTGACAGTCCAATTGCTAGTCCTCTTACTGACTTGGGATTGAGGAATCTAATGGGGTTCTGTACCTTACCATGCAACCAAAGGAAATCATAAACTTCCTTCTGCTCTCCTAGGAGGAGTTATGAGCTCAATATCTGTCTAAACTCTAGAATCTCGAGACTGACTGGGCTGGAGGATAATCTGGAGTGAATGTTAAAGTCTGAAACTCAAACTCACTCACACCCAACCACTCCCAGTCACACAGTGCATGGGAATTTGTTGGTAAACCCTTGTTGTTGCTCTCTGGAATGGGTAGGGGGTATTTCTGATCAATAATTTGTTGTTTCTTTTCCCATTTGTCTCCCACAGTAAATTTGCTAGCAGTTACAGTCCTTTCCAGGCAAAACTGTGGTGTTTCCCCTTGCACTACCCGTTACCTGGTGTTTATGGCAGCTGCCGATCTGATGGTCATTATTACTGAGGTTATACTGAGGAGATTACCTTTGTATTATTACCCGCAGTCTTTCCTGAACATCACTCCTGTGTGCAGTGTTATTTCGGCACTGTCTCGTGCAGCCACAAACTGCTCTGTCTGGTTCACCGTCACTTTCTCCTTTGACCGATTGGTGACCATTTGTTGTCAGAAGCTGAGAACAAAATATTGCACTGAGAAAGCTGTGACTGTGGTTCTGGCAACAACCTGCACATTGTTCTGTCTGAAAAACATCCCCTTCGCTTTTGAATATGAGCCTGTGAGGATAATCAACAATGTGCCATTCTACTGTATAACAAAGTTAAGCTACTTTACTGAGACTTGGTGGGTGGTATTAGATTGGCTTGATTCAGTGTTAACCCCTTTACTGCCATTCGCTTTAATTCTGTTGCTCAATGCTCTGACAGTCAGACACATTTTAGTGACCAGTCGAGTCCGGAAGAGGCTGAAGGCTGAGAGGAAAGGAGAGAATCACAGAGACCCAGAGATGGAGAGCAGAAGGAAGGCTGTGATTTTGCTCTTCACCATCTCTGGGATCTTCATAGTCCTCTGGTTAATTGTTGTTGTGAATTTCTTATATTATATCATTCAAGGAATCAATCCTGGCGATTACTTGCCTTTTCTATATCACTTCAGTGCAGTTGGTTACATGCTGCAGAACCTAAGCTGTTGCACAAACACATTTATTTATGCAGCAACATTGTCCCGGTTCAGAGCGAAGATCAGTAATGCAGTAAAATACCTAGTTACACGGATTCATTGCATTGTGAATAAATAAAACTCCTCAGTGAAGCCCACAAGAGGGTCCGACTATTTCCAAACCATGAAATGATTTTGTTTTATTCACTCGTGGGATGTGGGTATCACTGACTGAGTCTGTCGTTATTCCCCATGCCGAATTGCCCCTGAGAAGGTAATGCTGAGCTGCCTGTAACACTGATGGAATGACAATATATTTCTAAATCAGGATGGTGAGTGACTCAGAGAGGAATTTGAAGGGGATGATGTTCCCATCTATCTGCTGCCCTTGTCCTTCGAGGTGGAAGTGCTCGTGGGTTTGGAAGGTGCTGTCTGAGGATCTTTGGTGAATTTCTGCAGCGCACCGTGTAGATGGTAAACACTGCTGCTACTGAGTGTCAGTGATGGAGGGAGGGATGTCTGGGGATGTGGTGCCAACCAAGCGGCTGCTTCATCCTGAATGGTGTTTTTCTGGTGGCAGTTGGAGTGGGAGGTGTGACAGTGAGGACCAGAGGGCCGACGGGAAGGTCAATTTAAACGGATATAAAGGTTTACCTCATGTATAGGCGGAGCGCACACTGAGCACGAGCAGACAAGGGACTGCTGGGTAAGTAAGGCTTTATATTTGGGCAGTTGCTTTCCCTCAAACACTACTTGGGAGTGTCTCGAAACCGTCTACCTCCTCTCACCAAAACAAAAGGGGACTGTGCCCCAATTGGTAAATTGACTGGTTTAGACAATAGGCAATAGACAATAGACAATAGGTGCAGGAGTAGGCCATTCAGCCCTTCGAGCCTGCACCGCCATTCAATATAATCATGGCTGATCATTCCTAATCAGTATCCTGTTCCTGCCTTATCTCCAGAACCCTTGATTCCACTATCTTTGAGAGCTCTATCCAACTCCTTCTTAAATGAATCCAGAAACTGGGCCTCCACTGCCCTCTGGGGCAGAGCATTCCACACAGCCACCACTCTCTGGGTGAAGAAGTTTCTCCTCATCTCTGTCCTAAATGGTCTACCCCGTATTTTTAAGCTGTGTCCTCTGGTTCGGCACTCACCCATCAGTGGAAATATGTTTCCTACTGCCAGAGTGTCCAACCCTTTCATAATCTTATACGTCTCAATCAGATCCCCTCTCAATCTTCGAAACTCAAGGGTATACAAGCCCAGTCGCTTCAGTCTTTCAGTGTAAGGTAATCCTGCCATTCCAGGAATTGACCTCGTGAACCTACGCTGCACTCCCTCAATAGCCAGAATGTCTTTTCTCAAATTTGGAGACCAGAACTGCACACAGTACTCCAGGTGTGGTCTCACCAGGGCCCTGTACAGCTGCAGAAGCACCTCTTTGCTTCTATACTCAATTCCTCTTGTTATGAAGGCCAGCATGCTATTAGCCTTCTTCACTACCTGCTGTACCTGCATGCTTACCTTCATTGACTGGTGTACAAGAACACCCAGATCTCTCTGTACTGCCCCTTTACATAAATTGATTCCATTGAGGTAGTGGTCTGCCTTCCTGTTCTTGCTACCAAAGTGGATAACCATACATTTATCCACATTAAACTGCATCTGCCATGCATCTGCCCACTCACCTAACTTGTCCAGGTCACCCTGTAATCTCCTAATATCCTCATCACTTTTCACCCTGCCACCCAGCTTTGTATCATCAGCAAATTTGCTAATGTTATTGCTGATACCATCTTCTATATCATTAACATATATTGTAAAAGCTGTGGTCCCAGCACGGATCCCTGTGGTACCCCACTGGCCACTGCCTGCCATTCCGAAGTGGAGCCGTTTATCACTACCCTTTATTTCCTATCAGCCAACCAATTTTCAATCCAATCTAGTACTTTGCCCCCAATACCATGCACCCTAATTTTACTCACTAACCTCCTGTGTGGGACTTTATCAAAAACTTTCTGAAAGTCCAGGTACACTACATCTACTGGATTTCCCTCGTCCAACTTCATAGTTACATCCTCAAAAAATTCAAGAAGATTAGTCAAGCATGATTTCCCCTTCATAAATCCATGCTGACTCTGTCCTATCCTGTTACTACTATCCAGATGTGCAGTAATTTCATCCTTTATAATAGACTCCAGCATCTTTCCCACCACTGAGGTCAGACTAACTGGTCTATAATTTCCTGCTTTCTCTCGCCCACCTTTCTTAAAAAGTGGTATAACATTAGCCACCCTCCAATCCTCAGGAACCGACCCCGAATCTATTGAACTCTGGAAAATAATCACCAACGCATCCACGATTTCCCGAGCCACCTCTTTCAGTACCCTGGGATGCAGACCATCAGGCCCCGGAGACTTACCAACCTTCAGACCTAACAATCTCTCCAACACCAAATCCTGGCAAATATAAATTCCCTTAAGTTCAGGTCCTTCAGCCACTGTTACCTCAGGGAGATTGTTTGTGTCTTCCCAAGTGAACACAGATCTGAAGTACCCATTTAATTCCTCTGCCATTTCTTTGTTCCCCGTAATATATTCCCCTGTTTCTGTCTTCAAGGGCCCAATTTTTGTCCTAACCATTTTTTTGCCTTGCACATACCTAAAAAAGCTTTTACTATCCTCCTTAATATTCTTGGCCAGTTTACCTTCGTACCTCATTTTTCCTCTGCCTATTTCCTTCTTAGTAATCCTCTGTTGCTCTTTAAAAGCTTCCCAGTCCTCAGTTTTCCCACTTATCTTAGCTATGTTATACTTTTTCTCTTTTAACTTTATATGTTTCTTTACTTCCCTCGTCAGCCACGGCCGCCCATGCCTCCTCCTGGGATCTTTCTTCCTTTTAGGAATGAACTGATCCTGCAACTTCTGCATTATACACAGAAATATCCACCATTGTTCCTCCACGGTCATCCCTGCTAAGGTGTTGCACCATTGAACTTTGGCCAGCTCCTCCCTCATAGCTCCATAATTCCCTTTATTCAACAGAAGTACTGTCACTTCCGACTGTACCCTCTCCCTCTCAAATTGCAGATTGAAGCTTATTGTATAATGGTCACTACTTCCCAATGGCTCCTTCACTTAGAGGTCTCTGACCAATTCTGGTTCGTTACACAATACCAGATCCAGAATTGCCTTCTCCCTGGTCGGCTACAGCACCAGCTGTTCTAAGAATCCATCTCTGAGGCACTCCACAAAAGTCTCTTTCTTGAGGCCCAATACCATCCTGATTCTCCCAGTCTACCTGCATGTTAAAATCCCCCATAACAACTGTAGTAACATCTTTACAACAGGGCAATTTCAGCTCCTGATTCAACTTACATCCGACATCCAGACTACTGTTTGGGGGCCTGTAGATGACTCCCAAGAGGGTCTTTTTACCCCTGGTATTTCGAAGCTCTATCCACACTGACTCTACATCTCCTGACTCTAGGTCCCCCCGCGCAAGGGACTGAATATCGTCCCTTACCAACAAGGCCACCCCACCCCCTCTGCCCGTCAGTCTGTCCTTACGATATTCATTTCCCAGGCCCTGTCCACTTGAAGCCACGTCTCAGTTATCCCCACAATATCGTATCTGCCAATTTCCAAAAGAGCCTCAAGCTCATCCATCTTATGTCTAATGCTTCGTGCATTCATGTATAGTATTTTTAATTTGTTACTGCTCTCACCCTTCCCATCAACCCCTATTTCACTCAACTTTCCAGCATGATGCCTTTCCGAGTTTTCTGCCTCATTAATACAGTTGTCTTTCTTGACTTCTCTTGTTCTAACTTTCCCTTCAATTTCCTTTTTAAACATCCAGTTTGTCCCCTCCCCCCGCTACTTAGTTTAAATGTAGCGGTGTTGCAGTAGAAAACCTGCCTGCCAGAATACTGGTCCCTAACCTATTAAGGTGCAAGCCGTCTCTCTTGTAGAATTATGTTTACCACAAAACATACCCCAGTGATCCAAGAACTTAAATCCTTGCTTCCTGCACCAGTTCCCCAACCACACGTTCAAGTCCATTATCTCCCTGTTTCTGGCCACACTAGCCCAAGGAACTGGAAGCAAACCGGAGATAACCACCTTGGACGTCCTGCTTTTCAGCTTTCTTCCTAGTTCTCCGAAGTCTCGCTGTAGTATGTTCCTCCTCTTCTTCCCGACATCATTTGTGCTGACATGTACCACCACCTCTGGCTCTTCACCCTCATCCTTGAGGATTTCCTGCACTCTGTCCGTGATGTCTTTCAGCCTGGCACCAGGAAAGCAACACACCATCCTTAAATCCCATCTGCTGCCACAAAAACCCCGGTCAGTTCCTCTCACGATGGAGTCCCCGATTACCACGGCTCTGTGCGATGTCCGACTCTTCCGCTCTGCCTCTGCGGCAACTTTTGATTGACAGCCTTGCGAACTGGCAGTGTTATCAGTCTCTGTTTCCAAAAGCTTCAACTTGTTCCTGACAGGTACTTCCCCCGGGGTCTCTTGCACCTGTCTCCTCTCTGCCTTCCTCATCGTCTGCTCTCTTCTGGCATGATTGGTGTAATAACATCACTGAAGGTCTTGTCCAGAAAGATCTCGTTCTCTCGGATGAGCCTAAGGTCTTCGAGTTCTTTCGTCAGCGCTGCAATATGCTTGGTCAATGTGCACACACTTTCCACACATATACGAGCCAGACACACCAGAGTCGTTGACCTCCCACATCAAGCACGTAGCGCACTGAACCAGCTGGGCAGTCATGTCTTCACCCTCTTCAACTGTGGCATAATCACTTCACTCAACCTCCTTGTCAAAGACTCCTGAGCTGAAGCCTCACTCTTCGATCTAAACTTCCTTAGACCCTCTTTTTGTGGCAAGTCTGTGGACTCTTAATTAAGGTTAGAGGAGGAGGGAGGGAGGGAGACCCTACTTTGTAGGACCTGGGGTTTAGAACTCACCCACTCTAATAGCAATCACTTACCTTCCCGACCGGCTTTGCGCTCCGCCTGAACTTCCGCCCAGCTCCCGCCGCTCTCTGTTGCAATACCATCCAGTATTTTCCTTTAGTTTCTCAGTAGTCTCGGGAATTTAGAACAGTGGGAATGGAGGTTAGGGCAGTTGAATGTACCTCCTGTAGAATGTGGGAGGGAAGGGTCACCACTCGTGTCCCTGCGATCTGCATCTGTGGGAAGTGCACCCAACTCCAGCTCCTCAAAACCAGCGTTAAAGAACTGCTGCCCCCTAATGAATTGATTCCCACAGGTGAGGGGCGACTGACTACCTTTAATATCAAGGCCACATTTGTTTGAGGTTTGGAATGTTGCTACAAGTAACTCACCTCCTGACTCCCCAAAGCCTGTCCACCATCTACAGAGCGCAAGTCAAGAGTGTGTCAGAATGCTCCCCACTTGTCTGGATGACTGCAACTCCAACAACAGCTGGTAAGTTTGATACCATCCAGGACATAACAGCTGCTTAGTTGGCACCACATCCACAAACACCCACTCCCCCCACCAGTGTTTCTCAGCTGCAGCAGTGTGGACCAGTTTCAAGATGCACTGCAGAAATTCACCAAAGGTCCTCAGACAGCATCTTCCTAACCCACAAACTCACCGTCCAGAAGGACAAGTGCAGCAGATCAATGAGAACGGAAATCCCTGCACATTCACCTCAAAGCCACTCACCATCCTGACTTGGAATTATATCACCGTCCCTTCACTGGGTCAGAATCCTTGAGCTCCCTCCCTCACAGCATTGTGGGTCTACCTACACCACACGGACTGCAGCGGTTCAACAAGGCAGCTCACCCCACACTTTATGGAGGAGCAACTGGGAACAGGCAGCATTCCCAGCCAGGTCTGGACCAGCGATGCTCACGTCCCACGAGTGAATAAGACAAAGTGCATGCAGAGAAATGCAGAAACAGCAGTGAATCTGATCAGCACACCACCGTCTTCACTGGGGATGTTAGGGAGGGGCCAGAAATGCTGTTTTAGTCACAGATCCCCACATCTCATGTACAAAGTAATAATGGTTGATACTGACAGTAGAATTTAGGATTAGGAACATCATCAAAAAATTGAAATTGAGCATCAGGTCAATAAGACTGTCAAAGAATAGATAATGATAATAGTTTGGCAGTACAAGTCCATAGATCCCTGAAGCTGTTAGCACAGGTAGACAGGATGGTTAAGAAGGCATACGGGATGCTAGTCTTCATTAGCCAGCGATTAGAATATCGAATATAGAACACAGAATCTGAAGAGACCCCAGAATGTTGCTATCTTCTAAATGAGGCCTTCCTGAGAAAATGGAGACCATCACCACATTCAGGCGGATGGGAAATGGGCAGCAGGTTGTCAAGTTGTATTCCCTGTGGGATTTGGAAAGGAAATGTTGTGGATATAAATTAGCAGGAGGAGGTTATTTGGGAGTAAGGAGAACTCATGTCAAAATCCAAGAACATTTTCATTGTCCTGGACTGTGTAAAGATGTAGTCGAATTTTGGAGGACATTTCATATGTGTCAGGAAATTGGAAACTTTCAGGCAGTGATAAAGCCAGCAACTTTAATATCAATTCCCTCATTTGGGGAACATTTTACAAGGGTGTTAATTGATTGGGTAGTGTTGTACCAAAATTAATAAAATTCGCATTTAGAAGTAAGTAAATCAAATGTTTTAAATCAAAACCTATTGGGAGGGTCAGCGTGATTGTGCCCCTAACCGTGGAACTTGACCAGACCGTCCCTCCTTGAACATCAGGTACAGCAGTTTTTATAGTCTGGATGGCGCGGACAACAAAAGACCGCGAAAGGTGGTGTCTTGTGTTCTGTCCATGCACACGCAGAGATCGCCATTGTGTTCTGGAAGTATTTCTTGTTTAGTTCGTTCCTGTTTTCAGTTCCCCCCTTGTGGTCCGAGACATGCAGGAGCATGATGAACAGACCACCACCATCCAGTAATAATCAGAGGGGTAGGATTATAATCATGAAACTGTTTCCCTTCCTACTGGATATTATCAGCCTCCAGGCGGGTGTGATCCAATTCGTCACTTATGTTGTCTGAGGTATTCGGAATGTATGTGCCGCACTAGGCCCCAGGAACAGCACAGGGGCCACCTTGTGCCACTCGCAAATAGTCAAGGGCCAAACGGTTCGACAACACAACAGTACGGGTGGCAATGACCTCAGCCGACACCTCGGAGATGGCCGTGCTTACCGCTGCAAAGCCATCGGCAGTCTCATGAGCCAGCCTTTCCAAGGTGGAGGCCATATTGATCAGTTCCCTAGCAGCCTTAACACTCCCATTGGCGGGGAAGGTGAACTTACGGAATCGCTCTGTCCCAGTGATGGACCGTTTGGATTGAGGTGGATGCAGTTTGGGATGAACGCGGTGGGAACTGTAATGGAGAACAAAAGGGAGCACAGAGGCAAGGGAGCAAGATCCAGCCCAATATGGAGAGAGCCAAGGGTAGGCCTTGACAGCACGGTCAGAGTAATTCTCATTGTAAGGCCTCAGGTAATCAGTCGGAATTGAAGTCCAAATGGTTTTGTACGTTTTCCCTGTCGTCATGTTGACAACCTCAAGCCTCAGAATATTCCAGAAAGGAACGATTGGCTGGTGGACGGGGTAAGGAGCAGGGAACGGGAATATTTGCTGGTTCCGGCATTCCACCCTGATCTGCGATTACATTTAAAACAAATCGCCCCCGTGGGCCTTCCTTCACCCGCGGTGTTTGTGAGGGTCAGAGCCAGAGGGGTGTATGTTAAAGGATGTAGTGAGGCTGGAACCAACCTTGATAGTTTTGCATGTTATAACCCGTGGTCTCCCAGGTGACCTCATCATTGGCAGCAGAAATGGTCTGGTCAGGGCCTCGCATGAATGACCCTAGAGATTCTCTGTCAGACCTAACCCCCGCCCATCCCCCAAATGGATAAATGTGAGGGTCTGTTCTGGTCCAATCACCATTCCACCGTTTTGGATTTATTAAACGGAATGGGACACAGGGGAATCCCCCCAATAGAGTGTGCAGGGATTCGAGTACACGCCCTGCATTTCGAGATGTTATTTTGCTGTGTGTGCTGATAGAACATGGTTAGGTCTGTATTAACATGGAACCCCGCGCCTACTCCGGTGAACAGGACCGAGGGCTGCACAATCCATTTGGTGCTGCCCCCCAGTGGCTACCAGGCAAAGGGCGAAGGCAACAATAAACAGGACCATCCCGGAGCTTCCCGAGCGGAGCTATACAATGGGCCAAAGGCTGTACTGCCCGCACACAACAGCCCACGCTCTCGGACCGTTCACAACAACTGCGCACACACACACACACATATTCAGCAGGTCTCGACATGAGTCAGTCTGAAAAGAAAGCAGAGGGTGAGGATGATCAACCAGTGTCTGGATATTTCTTCAGTTGTGGCCAGTGTTTCCAGACTCCCCCTTCCCTCGCATGTCAATACAGGTGGGTGTGTCACCACTAATGATAACCTCAGAGGGACCATTCTACTGAGGGGCGAAGCCTGGTTTAACGGGGAGAGTCTTAACCATCACCTTCCTACCCACCGATGGGACCTCCGCACAATCCTCTAATTGCCTCTGTTCATCCTGTTGCCCCCCTCCTGTTTGTCCCGAACTGTTTTCCACATCTCCTTCAGCTGGGTGCTCAGTTCGAGCACATAGCGATGTATTCTATCGCAGCGAAGGCCAGCATCGGAACCCTCCCATGATGATGGAATCGGGCAGTTACATTGCCCAACCTGTCATCGACTCGTAAGGGGTCAAACCATTCGACCGGCTTGTGATGGACTGGAGTCATGAGTCTAGCAGGCAGGACCTCAGGCCAGCGTTTGTCAGAGTCCTGCATGGCCTTAGCAAGGGAGGGTTTAAGAGTCCTGTTCATTCGCCCCACCATGCCTGAACTTTGTGGATGGGAGGGTGTGTGAAATTTCGGTTTAATGCCCATCAGCTGACATGTGGTTTTTACAACACTTCCAGGGAAATGGGTCCCCGGTGGAAGCCCATCTGGGACGGCATCCCCCTGTTCCCCCGAACCTGGGTATCCCCTCCTCAGCTACAACCCTTGCCACAGCGTGAGCTGATCAGTTCTGGGTAGGGTAGGTCCCGACCCACCTGGTAAATTGGTCAATAATCACAAGGCAATCCGCCTTCACATGGTGTTGGGGAAGAGGTCCTGTAAAATCCATCTGTAACTGCCCCCAGAGTCCCTTTGGGCGTGGCTGGGGCCCCATTCTAATTTCAATGGGCCAGCCTGGGTTGTACTGGGCAGAGGTCACACAGCGGTGACAAAATCGAACAATATCTCTGCCCATACCCTTCTCCAACCATTCCTTCCCAATGTTGGTTATCATAGCATCCCGCCCCCACCTGGGAAACTCCATGGTGCAATTACATCCTGAGGAGGACCATTTTATCCCCACTTTCACCTCACCCCAGCCTCTCTGACTCTCTCTGTGTCTGACCCCCTTGTGTTTAAAGTGATACAATGCCACCCTCTGCTGGCCTCCCTGCGCCACTGCACAAGCGGCAGGTTGTTTTTTCTGTCGGGACAATGTGCTCCTGTCCCTGTCCATTCCATTGTCTGTAAACTGCAGGCCCTGTTCCCTGTCCAAATCGATCCAAGCAATAACAAGCCCTCTGGCCCTGACTTTACCCCCTTATATTTTATGCTCCCATCTTGCAGTGCCCACTATTTTACGTCTCTCACTTTTGCCCTCCACAATCCCACCGCCAACAATTTTGCCCCCTGCCAATTGTGCCCAGAACTGGGGGAGTCAAAAATGGGAGCTGGGGTAATATATTTTCTCTCATTTTGTCCCGCTCCATTTTTTTTGTTCCTCCCCAGTTTTTTGAAACTGCCTCAATTGAGCAACTTCCTCCCCCACCGAACCCAACCCCAGTTTTCTGCCCCAGCATTTTTGGCCATCCCTAGAGTTTTTACCCCACCCAACTCTTGCACTTTCCCTCAAACATTTTGCGCACCCCCACCTTGCCCTGGTCTAATTGCCCTTTCTCCATACTGCCCCCTCTGCCATTCCTACCTGCATCGCCCCACTGGATATAAAAGCCCCCTCTGTGTCTCCATCATGTACAATAACCATCTCCCCTCCCCTCCCCACCTTCACTGGGCCCTCGCCCCTGGGCTGGAGGGGGTAGGGCACGGGGAGGATGCACACTGACTGACTGGCCTTTAAACTGTGTGCTTTTTCATGCACAGCAAGATCCCATGCTCCCCCTCCACCTTCCTCAGTGAGAAAGGGGCTTTTTCTCCCCCACCCCCACCCCCACTCACCATTGGGACAACAAAGGGAGACACAGGGAACAGCAAGATCCCACTGTGATAACAGCATGTGCAGCACCAAGTGCTCCTGAGTTCAAATCTACCCTGGGACAGGAACAGCAGGACAGAGGGAGGGAGGGACAGATAGGGAGGGGGAGAAAAAGCGAGTGAAATGAGGGACAGAGAGAAAGGGAGTAGAGAAAGCGAGTGAGATGAGGGACAGAGACTGAGGGAGGGACACAGAGTGAGCCAAGGAAAGATCCTGGGGGGAGACAGAAGGACAGAGATGGGGAGAGAGAGAGAGAGGCACAGTGTGAAACCAGGGAAAGAGAGAGAGAAACACCCAGGCAGAGAGAACAAAGGACAGAGAAAGATCCCAGGGAATGAAACTCCCAGGGAGAGAAACAGAGGACAGAGAGGAGAGACTGTAATACCCAGGGAGAGAACAGGACAGAGAGAACAAAACACTTAGGGAGGGGTAGACAGGAGAGAGAGAGAGGGGGAAATGCCTAACACAGGGAGGGAGGGGAAGAGAGAAAGTAAAAGTCCAGGGAGAGAAATCCAAAGGTGTGAGAGAGAGAGAGAGCCAGACAGAGGGAGAGAATGAGGGAAGAGCTGCCACAGGAGAGAGATCCAACAGACAGCTAGTGAAAGAGACAGGGGGTTGATGGTATTAAGCAGATAGAATGATCCTCAGGCAGGAACAGCAAGATCCCGCAAGGCTGACCCAGAGACGGGTGTGGGGAGAGGTGAGCAGGGAGGTTGGAGATTGAACAATTCAACAGTTCCAGGAAAGAGGGAGGATCCAGAGAGTTGTAGGAAGGGAATCTACAGGGGAATGTGAACAGGGCGGAGGTGGGAAGGATGGGGATTGAAGGAAAGATGTGGGACAGATACAGACAGAGCTGGGGACACAAAGGCAGAGGTGGGGGCTGGACAGCAAGAGGGAGGCACTGACATCTGTGGGATCAGACTGTGCAGCAGCTCCCTCTCCATCTTTCTGCCCCTTTGACAACCCCCTAGCCCAGAACTTGCCCCTTGTGATAAATATCCTACAGAGACAGCCTGAAGCCCAGAATTCTGATGCTTATGTGTGTGTATGTGTGTGTGTGTATGTGTGTGTGTGTGTGTGTATGTCTGTGTGTATGTGTGTGTGTATGTATGTGTGTGTATGTGTTTGGGTGTGTGTGTGTATGTGTGTGTGTGTATGTGTGTGTGTGTATGTGTGTGTATATATGTGTGTATGTGTGTGTGTGTATGTGTGTGTATATGTGTGTATGTGTGTGTGTATGTGTGTGTGTATGTGTGTATGTGTGTGTGTATATGTATGTGTATGTGTGTATATGTGTGTGTGTGTGTATATGTGTGTGTGTATGTGTGTGTGTGTGTATGTGTGTGTGTGTATGTGTGTATGTGTGTGTGTGTGTATGTGTGTGTGTGTGGTGTGTGTATGTGTGTGTGTGTGTATGTGTGTATGTGTGTGTGTATGTGTGTATGTGTGTGTGTGGTGTGTGTATGTGTGTGTGTGTGTGTAAATGAACAAGGAGACAGGCCAGTTTCTGATTGTTCTCTCTCTGAATGTTTCTGGCTCTTGTCTGACGATTCCAGGCGGCAGAAATGATTTGATTCTCTCAGTCTCTGCACCGTCCTGAGGTTCAGCTCCTGGATCCAATCTCCTCCTCTGGGGAACTGACAGAGACAAATAAAAATTGATTTGAAATAAAATTCAACAGTGGTACCAAAAGCACAGCAAGATCCCACCGCACTCTGCCTTCCACAATCTCTCACTTTACTGTGATACTGGTTCAGTTTAATTATTGCATCATTAATGCATTGCAGCACATCACAGCAACATCGAAACACAAAGAAATCACCATCGAGCAGTTCACCAGAGGCTAGAAATACACACAGCAAGATCCCACTGCAGCAGTGTGACATCGGACAGATCGTGTGTGTCACTGGCGTTGGTTAAGGGTTCGATTCTGTCTCCAGGATAACAGAGGGACCAACCCGACTGTTCAACAAATTCCAAACACTTGCCCCTATCTTTTCTGTTCGCCCCTCTCTGTAACCTCCTCACTCTCTCTCCATCTCTGATACCTCTCTCTGTTCCCCTCTCTATAACCCCCTCACTCTCTCTCCATCTCTGATACCTCTGTCTGTTACTCTCTCTGTTCCCCTGTCACTATCTCTCCATCTCTGATACCTCTCTCTGTTCCCCTCTCTGTAACCCCCTCACTCTCTCTCCATCTCTGATACCTCTCTCTGTTCCCCTCTCTGTAACCCCCTCACTCTCCATCTCTGATACCTCTCTCTGTTCGCCCCTCTCTGTAACCCCCTCACTCTCTCTCCATCTCTGATACCTCTGTCTGTTACTCTCTCTGTTCCCCCGTCACTCTCTCTCCATCTCTGATACCTCTGTCTGTTACTCTCTCTGTTCCCCCGTCACTCTCTCTCCATCCCTGAGATCTCTTTGTTCCATCTCTCTCTCTCTGTTCCCCCTCTCTCTCCCCATCTCTGAGATCTCTCTGTTGTTTCTCTCTCTCTGTCTCTGAGGCCTCTCTGTGAGTTTCTCTCTAATTTAATCCTGCACATCTTTATCCCCCCGTAACTTTAAATAACGACGGCTTATTTTGTTGTGTGTGGGATGGTTTTATTTGTTTGAAAACTCAACAAAAGAACACTGCAGAGAAATACAGAGAACCCCCCAGATACTCAATGAATTCAATTGAAATGGCCAATCTGTGCCTTATTTCTGCGATTGTCACATTTTATCCCCCTGGCCTATACACATCTCATGTTACTCTGACATTAGAACGGGTCTTTGGAGAGAGTTTCTCATTTTAAGGTTTAATTCCCTCATCGGGGAGTCCTGCCTCCCAGATCCTGGGGGTTAACCTGTTTGTGTCACAATCCCAAGGCCCCAGTTACTTTAACCCCAGGCTTCAAGCCCATTTTAAACCAATGAACCTTACACTGGTACAGTCAGCTCTCTCTCTTTCACTTCTAGCTCTCTCTTTCTCCCCTTCTCACTCACTCCTTCCCCCTCTCACTCCTTCACCCCCCCTCACTCACTCTTTCCCCTCTCACTTACTCCTTCCCCCTCACTCCTTTCCATTCACTCTGTCTCTCCTCCCCCTCCCACTCTCATTCTCCCTCTCTCTGTCCTTGTCTACGTCTCCGTCTCTGCTTAGCTTTCTCCTGCTCTCAATAATCGATCTGTCTCTCTCCACCCCACAACCTTCCCTTCTCTCTCTCTCTCCTTCTCCCTCTCTC
The DNA here is from genome assembly GCF_037043375.1 of Chiloscyllium plagiosum. Lineage (NCBI taxonomy): Eukaryota > Metazoa > Chordata > Chondrichthyes > Orectolobiformes > Hemiscylliidae > Chiloscyllium > Chiloscyllium plagiosum. The sequence continues at coordinate 16,184,865 of NW_028270182.1, forward strand.
TCCCCCACCCCGTTCTGACTGACATGCCCTCTCCTTCCTCAATACTTCTCTCCCTCACATTTAAAGTGTGTTCCCATCTCCCCGTCCTGTCCTGTGGACATTAGCCATGTCAATATCATATTCTGGGAGGAGGGGGGAGGGGGAGGGGAGGTTGGTGTGTGCTGGAGAAAAGGGGAATAATACACCGCTCTCACTGTCAGACCATCAGCAAACAGAGCCCGGGCCCTGTACACAGGCTGTTCAGATGTGGAAGGGGTGACACACAGGCAAGATCCCACAGACTGCTGGGTGTGGGACCCCCGAGGAATTTCCTCTTCTTTGCCCCATGCCCAGCAACAACCTCTCCACAAGCACAACATCTTCCAACCCCGTAATTTTAGACAGCAAGATCCCAATAACGCCAGCACTTTCACAATCTAGTTTCTGATTGTGAGTCTCTGTGTCTCCATCCCTGCCTATCTCTCTCCTTGTCCTGTCTCTCTCTCTCTCTCTCTCTGTCTCCATCTCCCTCCTGTCTCTCTATCTCCAGCCCCCTCCTGTCTCTCTGTCTCTGTGTCACTCTCTCTCTCTGTGTCTCCATCTCCATCTCGCTCTCTGTCTCCATCACCCTCCTGTCTCTCTGTCTCTGTCTCTCTCGCTTTCTGTCTCTGGCTCCCTCTTGAGTATCCCTGTTCAATCTTTATTTGTTTGAAAAATAAACAGCAGAAAACTGGAGAGGGATCAAGAGAGGGGACAGAGAGAGACAGACAGAGACCCCCTCGCAGACACTCAGTGAATTGAATTTCTGCGACTACCACATTTTATCCCCCTGACCGATATACATCTCAAATTATTCTGACATTAGAACAGGTATGCGGAGAGAGTTTCTCATTAAAGGATTTAATTCCCTCCTTGGGGAGTCCTCTGCCTGTCAGACACCTGCTGGGGATTGATGCATTTGTGGTAAACCCCAAGGCGCCGGTTACTTTAACCCCAGGCTTCAAACCTGTTTGGAAAATGACAGGGCCGCAATCTGACAGGACCCAGTTAACCAGAGGTCCCGGTAAAAAGCCAGCTCCAACCCCTCCCAGAGAGGAGATTAAACCTCAGGGTGATAATCAGGCAAAACTGACATGGGCCCCATGGGATGCAGCCTGTCGAACAGGCCTCAGGACCATGTCCCCATCTGCAGAAAGCTCTTGTTCGAAGGTTTCCTGGTCCCAAACTCTCTCTCTCTTTCCCGAATCTTCAAGTGGCCAGAAAGAGTCCTTTGGGAGGGAAGAGGCAGCATTAGTTGAAAGGCAAAGCAGGAAAATCTTTTTCAGAGAGAAGATAGCACAGCAAGATCCCAGCATTTCCCCCGTCAGTGACGCAAGCTCAGCAGCATCCAAATCAGGCAACGAGTAGAGTTTGAACGTTGAAAAGCTTTGAAATGACGGGTTAGCTGATTAAACCACTCACTGCCTGCAATGGTGGCATTAGGGCAACTGATGCACAGCAAGATCCCACATGTGACAATGCTGCAGCAGCACAATAATCTAATCATTTTTATTTCCATAGTGATGCTGCTTTCAGTTTAATTATTTCCTGTCACCTCAGAATCGAGCATTACAGTTATTTCACTATTTCACAATGCCGCTCTCTCTCCCCCTTCCGTTTCTTCTGCTCTCTCCAAATTTCAATTCTTTCTCTCGCTTTTTGTCAACGAATTTTATCGTCCTGCCCTCTCTATGACCCACGTTCCTCTGACAGTGTGACGAGACTTTACAGAGTGTCAAATATTTTGGGTTTTAATTCCGTTCTCAGGGAATCCTGCCTCCCAGATCCTGGGGGTTAACCTGTTTGTGACACAATCTCAAGATCCTGGTTACTTTAAATCCAGGCTTCAAACCCATTTTAAAAATGACAGGGCCGCAATCTGACAGGACCCAGTTAACCAAAGAACCCCACAAAACAGGCTTCCACACTCCCCCATCACCGCCACCCATCCCCAGTGGAGATGAAACCTCGGGGTAATAAACAGACCACCACTCACCTGGGCCGCCACAGGCTGCAACCTGGTGACCAGGCCTCAGGCCTCAGGCCTCAGGCCAGTGCTTCCCTCTGGAAGTTGTTCTCGTCCAAGGCTTTCCCGGCACCAGGCATTCAGGATCTTCAATTTCCAGCTTTCCCAACAAAAGTTCCTCAGGATAAAAGAGAGAAAAGATGACTTGGGCGATGTTGGGAAAACGAGAGCACTTTGATGCTAAATTACACAGCAAGATCCCAGGTTTAAAAGCAGCCCCCACACGCCCCTCTTTCCCCATCCCCATCCCCAATGCATTGCATACCATCACAGCAACATCAAAATACAAACAAATCATAAGGCAGCAATTAACCAGAGGCTGAAACATTAATAAACACACACATGCACACACACACGCACATACGCACACACACAGAGTCAGGGAGAGCTGCTCATTCTCAACAGAGACAGAGAGAACAGCTCATTTTGAGAATGAACCTGACAAATTCTTGTGCACATTTATTCCCAGTGAGGGGTTTGTGGACTCTTCCCTGCAATCTCTGACAATTTGCAACGTCTGTCAGTCTGCTCCCTGGTGAGGTCTCTGTGTGATGAAGATGTTAATTCCCAGGACAGGAGCCTTGTTGGATCTTGCTGCCCACCGAGACGTTAATTCTGGGACAGCAAAGTGTTACTGTTCCTGGTTTGTTCAACTCTGTTTGAAGCCTTGTTAGTTATATCAGTGCAGTTTGAAAATATTAAACATTGGGCCCACACTAGCATCTTAGAGCCTGACTGTAGACCCCCTGACACACACAAAGCTGGGAAGAGAGGGAAATATTTGCTGAGGATCTCTCGGGATTTTCCTGCTGCACGTGTGGTTCCCAGAATCTAACTGTCTGTCGCATTCCCTGTCTGCCTGTCTGTCTGTCTCTCTCTCTGTCGCTCTCTTCTCTGTCCCTGTGTCTCTCTCTCTGTAAATGTCCCTGTGTCTCTGTCTGTCTCTCCCTGCCCTGCTCTACATGCAGCCATTTCTAACTTGACTTCCAATCCTTTATTTTCTTTCCCTTTCTCTAATATATCGACAGAGTTTGGGAATTTAAAACAATGATCACATGCCTGTCCCTCATCCCCCACATTTATCCCTCTCTGCTACACCCCTCCACACACCCACACACACCCACACACTACCCCCAACACAGGACTGGGGAGATCAGGGGGACTATACACACGTTTGGTCAGGGGGGAGAGTCAGTGAGGGTCTGACTTCATGTGTCGTCACTGAATTGTCTGCGTGTTTGTGTGTATGTGTGTGTGTGTGTGTGTGTGTGTATGTGTGTGTGTGTTTGTGTGTATGTGTTTGTGTGTATGTGTGTGTGTGTTTGTGTGAATGTGTATGTGTTTGTGTGTATGTGTGTGTATGTGTTTGTGTGTATGTGTGTGTGTGTCTGTCTGTCTGTCTGAGTGTACAGTTTCAGTGTCAATGCTGTCACTCCATAATGTGACTGTGTGTAAACCACGCCTTATGTCCCATCAGATATCCACACTGATGTGCACACACTTGCACACCCAGGCATTCGGAATCCAAGACTCCCACTCTTACAGACAAAATGCACAGCCGAACAATTTCTTACACACAATGACAATCACACATATACTCTCTCACACACACACTCACTGTCACGCACACTCACACATGCACATACACTGACACTCTCACTCTCACACACTCACATACACACACATACACACTCTCGCGTCCACGCGGTCTCACACACATTCATACACATACACTCTCATGCTCTCGCACACATATATTCTCACAATCTCGCACACATACATTCTCTTGCTCTCGCACACATAGACTCTCACACTCTATCACACACACTCTTTCTCTCACATACGCACGCACACACTCTCTCTCAGCCTACATTCTCTCCCTCGCAAGTGCACATTCTCTTTCTCACCCGTGCACACTCTTTGTCACTCTCATGTGCTCACTCTCTCTCACGCTCACACACTCTCACTCATGTACACTCTTTGTCTCTCTCTCTCACACACAAGCTTTCTCTCACACACGCACACTCTCCCGCAAGCACTCTTTCTTTCGCACAGTCTCTCTCTCTCGCACACACACACTCTCTCTCTTACATGCACTCTCGCTCTTGCACACGTGCACATTTTTTCTCTAGCACACGTGCACGCTCTTTCTCTCGCGCATGCTCTCTTTCTCTCGTAAACACACACACCATCTTACAAGCAGGCTTTCTCTTGCACATGCACACACTTTCTCTCGGAAGCACACTCTCTCACACTATCTCACACACATGCACACTTTCTCTCGCACACATGCACACTCTCACACATGTGCACATCCTATTTCTCACTTGCACACACTTTTTCTCACTTTTTGTACACTCTGTCTCTCTCTCACACACACTTTCTCTCACGCACACGCTTTCTTTCTCTTGCAAGCATGCACACTGTCTCACTCGCATACGCGCACACTTTTTCACAGGCACACACTCTCTCTAGCACATTCACTCTCTCTCACATGCACACACTCTCTCCTGCATAGGCGCACACTCTATCACACAGGCACACAATCTTTCTCTCTCAGACACACACTCTTTCTATCAAACACATGCACACTCTTTCTCTCGCAGATGCATTCTCTCTATCGCACATGCACTCTCTCACACACACACTCTCTCTCTCTATCACACACATGCACACTCTTTCTCTCGCAGATGCATTCTCTCTATCGCACATGCACTCTCTCACACACACACTCTCTCTCTCTATCACACACATGCACACTCTTTTTCTCACACACCGGCATACACTCTTTCACTTGTGCATGTGCACACGCTCTTTCTCTCACACATGAGCACACACTCTTTCTCTCACACATGAGCACATACTCTTTCTCTCGCACACACGCACACTCTGTCACATGCACATTATCTTTCTCGCTAACACACACGTTTTGTCTCTCACATGTGTTCACTCTCTTTCACAAGCGCACACACTCCTTCTCACTTATGTAGGCTCTTTGTCTCTCTCACACACACTTTCTCTCACACGCGCACACTGTTTTTCTCACACAAGCTCACTCTCTCACATGCACATTCTCATTCCCATGCACACTCTTTGTCTCTCTCACACATGCACACTCTCTTTCTCACTTGTGTACGCTCATTGTCTCTCTGACACACATACTTTCTCTCACACATGTGCATGCTTTCCTTCTGTCATTCACACACACTCTCACAAGCACATTTTCACGCACATTCTTTCTTTCGCACACACACACACTTTCTCACATGTGTGCATGCTTTCTCTCACACACGCACACTTACACGCTCACTTGCACATACACACTGCCTCGCACGCACTCTCTCTCTCACCTGCACGCACCCTCCTTCTCTCATGCACGTGAACACCCTCTTTGTCTCGTGCACATGTGCACTCTCTAACATATACACACTCTCTCGCATGCACACACTCTCTTACATGCACACAGTCTCTCGCACGCACACTCGCTCTCGCACGCACTCCCTCTCGCATACGGACACACTTGCTCTCACACATGCGCACAATCTTCCTTGTGCACACTCACTCTCTCGCACAAGTACGTACACTCTCACTCTTGCACAGGTGCACATCCTCTCTTTCTCACTCACACATGCTCTTTGTCTCTCAAATGCACATGTGCATACTCTCTCTCACATGTACATACTCTCTCTCACATGTACATACTCTCTCACATGTGCATACTCTCTCTCACATGTGCATACTCTCTCTCACATTTGCATACTCTCTCCCACATGTGCATACTCTCTCACATGTGCATACTCTCTCTCACATGTGCATACTCTCTCTCACATGTACATACTCTCTCTCACATGTTCATACTCTCTCTCACATGTGCATGCTCTCTCACACATGGACATACTCTCTCACACATGTACATACTCTCTCACATGTGCATACTCTCTCTCACATTTGCATACTCTCTCTCACATTTGCATACTCTCTCCCACATGTGCATACTCTCTCTCACATGTACATACTCTCTCACATTCGCATACTCTCTCTCACATGTACATACTCTCTCTCACATGTACATACTCTCCCTCACATGTACATGCTCTCTCTCACACATGTATATACTCTCTCACACATGTACATACTCTCTCACATGTACATACTCTCTCACATTCGCATACTCTCTCTCACATGTACATACTCTCTCTCACATGTACATACTCTCCCTCACATGTACATACTCTCTCTCACACATGTATATACTCTCTCACACATGTACATACTCTCTCACATGTACATACTCTCCCTCACATGTACATGCTCTCTCTCACATGTGCATACTCTCACACACATGTACATACTCTCTCACATGTACATACTCTCTCTCACATGTGCATACTCTCTCTCACATGTGCATACTCTCACACATGTGCATACTCTCTCTCACATGTGCATACTCTCACACATGTGCATACTCTCTCTCACATGTGCATACTCTCACACAAGTTCATACTCTCTCTCACATGTGCATGCTCTCTCACACATGGACATACTCTCTCTCACATGTGCATACTCTCTCTCACATGTACATACTCTCTCTCACATGTACATACTCTCTCTCACATGTTCATACTCTCCCTCCCATGTGCATACTCTCTCACATGTACATACTCTCTCTCACATGTTCATACTCTCTCTCACATGTGCATACTCTCTCTCACATGTGCATACTCTCTCTCACATGTACATACTCTCTCACATGTGCATACTCTCTCTTACATGTGCATATACTCTCTCTCACATGTACATACTCTCCCTCACATGTACATGCTCTCTCTCACATGTGCATGCTCTCTCACACATGTACATACTCTCTCACACATGTACATGCTCTCTCTCATATGTACATACTCTCCCTCACATGTACATGCTCTCTCTCACATGTGCATACTCTCTCACACATGTACATACTCTCTCACATGTACATACTCTCTCTCACATGTGCATACTCTCTCTCACATGTGCATACTCTCACACATGTGAATACTCTCTCTCACATGTGCATGCTCTCTCACACATGGACATACTCTCTCTCACATGTACATACTCTCTCACAAGTACATACTCTCTCTCATATGTATATACTCTCCCTCACATGTACATGCTCTCTCTCACATGTGCATACTCTCTCACACATGTACATACTCTCTCACATGTACATACTCTCTCTCACATGTGCATACTCTCTCTCACATGTGCATACTCTCACACATGTGCATACTCTCCCTCACATGTGCATGCTCTCTCACACATGGACATACTCTCTCTCACATGTACATACTCTCTCTCACATGTGCATACTCTCTCACATGTACATACTCTCTCTCACATGTGCATACTCTCTCTCACATGTGCATACTCTCACACATGTGCATACTCTCTCTCACATGTGCATACTCTCTCACACATGGACATACTCTCTCTCACATGTACATACTCTCTCACATGTACATATTCTCTCTCATATGTACATACTCTCCCTCACCTGTAAATGCTCTCTCTCACATGTGCATACTCTCACACATGTACATACTCTCTCACATGTACATACTCTCTCTCACATGTGCATGCTCTCTCACACATGGACATACTCTCTCTCACATGTACATACTCTCTCACAAGTACATACTCTCTCTCATATGTATATACTCTCCCTCACATGTACATGCTCTCTCTCACATGTGCATACTCTCTCACACATGTACATACTCTCTCACATGTACATACTCTCTCTCACATGTGCATACTCTCTCTCACATGTGCATACTCTCACACATGTGCATACTCTCCCTCACATGTGCATGCTCTCTCACACATGGACATACTCTCTCTCACATGTACATACTCTCACACACATGTACATACTCTCTCACATGTACATACTCTCTCTCACATGTGCATACTCTCTCTCACATGTGCATACTCTCACACATGTGCATACTCTCTCTCACATGTGCATACTCTCTCACACATGGACATACTCTCTCTCACATGTACATACTCTCTCACATGTACATATTCTCTCTCATATGTACATACTCTCCCTCACCTGTAAATGCTCTCTCTCACATGTGCATACTCTCACACATGTACATACTCTCTCACATGTACATACTCTCTCTCACATGTGCATACTCTCTCTCACATGTGCATACTCTCACACATGTTCATACTCTCTCTCACATGTGCATGCTCTCTCACACATGGACATACTCTCTCTCACATGTGCATGCTCTCTCACACATGGACATACTCTCTCTCACATGTACATACTCTCCCTCACATGTACATGCTCTCTCTCACATGTGCATGCTCTCTCACACATGTACATACTCTCTCACACATGTACATACTCTCTCTCATATGTACATACTCTCCCTCACATGTACATGCTCTCTCTCACATGTGCATACTCTCTCACACATGTACATACTCTCTCACATGTACATACTCTCTCTCACATGTGCATACTCTCTCTCACATGTGCATACTCTCACACATGTGAATTATCTCTCTCACATGTGCATGCTCTCTCACACATGGACATACTCTCTCTCACATGTACATACTCTCTCACAAGTACATACTCTCTCTCATATGTATATACTCTCCCTCACATGTACATGCTCTCTCTCACATGTGCATACTCTCTCACACATGTACATACTCTCTCACATGTACATACTCTCTCTCACATGTGCATACTCTCTCTCACATGTGCATACTCTCACACATGTGCATACTCTCCCTCACATGTGCATGCTCTCTCACACATGGACATACTCTCTCTCACATGTACATACTCTCTCTCACATGTGCATGCTCTCTCACACATGGACATACTCTCTCTCACATGTACATACTCTCTCTCACATGTGCATACTCTCACACGTGCATACTCTCTCTCACATGTGCATGCTCTCTCACACATGTACATACTCTCTCTCACATGTACATACTCTCTCACATGTACATACTCTCTCTCATATGTACATACTCTCCCTCACATGTACATGCTCTCTCACACATGGACATACTCTCTCTCACATGTACATACTCTCTCTCACATGTGCATACTCTCACACGTGCATACTCTCTCTCACATGTGCATGCTCTCTCACACATGTACATACTCTCTCTCACATGTACATACTCTCTCACATGTACATACTCTCTCTCATATGTACATACTCTCCCTCACATGTACATGCTCTCTCTCACATGTGCATACTCTCTCACACATGTACATACTCTCTCACATGTACATACTCTCTCTCACATGTACATGCTCTCTCACACATGTACATACTCTCGCTCACATGTGCATACTCTCTCACACATGTACATGCTCTCTCTCACATGTGCATACTCTCTCACACATGTACATGCTCTCTCACACATGTACATACTCTCTCTCACATGTACATGCTCTCTCACATGTGCACAGACTCTTTGTCTCACTCACGCACACACACTTTCTCTTGGGCAAGCTGACACTTTATCTCATGCGGGCACACTCCCTCTTCAGCAGGAATGACAGTTGATGCTTGAAACATCAATTCTCCTGCTCCTCGGATGCTGCCTGACCGGCTGTACTTTTCCAGCACCACCCTTTTGTCTCTGATCACCAGCATCTGCAGTCCTCACTTTCTCCCTATATCATCGGGTCAGTTACTTGTTTAATCTGGTACTTAGTAAGATATGAAACATTATTTTCTGGACCGTGTACACAAATCTCAAAAGCTAATGTGATGGTGTCGCCAAATATTCAGAGGACACCTGATGATTTTCCAGTTATTCCCAGGGGATGGGGCACGGGATGTGAGGAAGCCTCACTGGGATTGAACAGGGGAACATGGACACCATGAACCCACTCAAAAAGAACGGATGGATGTGGGGATTTGCAGATATTCCGAGAGTGGAGAGTGAAACAGACAGATAGACACACACACTGACTACGGGACAGGGTGTGAGAGAAGGAGATTTGGATGTAGAGATTGGAAGAGAGTGAGTAAAATATTGTCCAGTTCTAAAATCTAATCGAGGAATTTGCATTGGTTTAAATATGGAATAACAGATACCCGGGAGGGAGTTAGAGACTGGAATCTAATTGAGGTGTTTGCAGTGGGATATATATGGAATTACAGATACCGGGGAGTGAGTTACAGACTGGAATCTAATTGAGGGGTTTGCAGTGGGTTATATATGGAACAACAGATACCGGGGAGTGATTTACAGACTGGAATCTAATTGAGGGGTTTGCAATGGGTTATATATGGAATAACAGATACCCGGGCGTGAGTTACAGACTGGAATCTAATTGAGGGGTTTGCAGTGGTTTATATATGGAGTAACAGATACCCGAGAGTGAGTTACAGACTGGGATCTAATCAAGGAATTTGCATTGGGTTATATATGGAGTAACAGATGCCCGGGAGTGAGTTACAGACTGGAATCTAAACGATGGGTTTGGGAAGGGTTACATATGGAGTAACAGATACCCGGGAGTGAGTTACAGACTGGGATCTAATTGAGGTGTTTGCAATGGGTTATATATGGAATAACAGACACCCAGGAGTGGGATACAGACAGGAATCTAATCGATGGGTTCGGGGTGAGTTATATATGGAATAACAGATACCTGGGAGCGAGTTAGAGACTGGAATATAATCGAAGGGTTTGGGGTTGGTTATATGTAGAATAACAGATACCTGGGAGTGAGTTACAGACTGGAATCTAATTGAGGGGTTTGCAATGGGTTATATATGGAATAACAGATACCTGAGAGTGAGTTACAGACTGGAATCTAAACGATGGGTTTGGGGTGGGTTATATATGGAATAACAGACACCCAGGAGTGGGATACAGACAGGAATCTAATTGATGGGTCGGGGTGGTTGATATATGGAATAACAGATACCTGGGAGCGAGTTACAGACTGGAATATAATCGAAGGGTTTGCGGTTGGTTGTATGTAGAATAACAGATACCCAGGAGTGAGTTACAGACTGGAATCTAATTGAGGTGTTTGCAGTGGGTTATATATGGAATAACATATATCTGGGAGTGAGTTACAGACTGGAATCTAATTGAGGTGTTTGCAGTGGGTTATATATGGAATAACATATATCTGGGAGTGAGTTACAGACTGGAATCTAATTGAGGGGTTTGCAGTGGATTATATATAGAATAACAGATACCTGGGAGTGAGTTACAGACTGGAATCTAATTGAGGCGTTTGCAGTGGATTATATATGGAATAACAGATACCTGGGAGTGAGTTACAGACTGGAATCTAATTGAGGTGTTTGCAGTGGGTAAGATATGGAATAACAGATACCTGGGAGTGAGTTACAGACTGGAATCTAATTGAGGTGTTTGCAGTGGGTTATATATGGAATAACATATATCTTGGAGTGAGTTACAGACTGGAATCTAATTGAGGTGTTTGCAGTGGGTTATATATGGAATAACAGACACCCAGGAGTGGGATACAGACAGGAATCTAATCGATGGGTTCGGGGTGGTTGATATATGGAATAACAGATACCAGAGTTACAGGCTGGAAACTAATCGAGGCGTATGATGTGGTTTGGATATACAATAAGATATAGTGAGATATTTGACTCTCTCAGATATTTGGAACTCAGAAAATAAAGCAGACATTGCTGGAAAGTGACATTGTCTCTCATGCATTGGAAACAGGTTCTGTAATTAGTATTTTCATCACCTTCAATGAGCTGTCTTCATTTCCTACCTCTGCAAAGGGAATTCACATTTTAATGATGCATTAATGCAGCACAGAAAACAGCTTTTGAGACATTCCCCACTGTGACAGGAATTCAGCCCCAATCTGAAACTTGGAGATATGTAACAGAACAGAAATCACCCAGCAGCTTTCTGTGTCCCTGCTCCCAATGTAACATTTGACTGGTTAGTTTATCCTGTCTTCAGTCTATCATCCAAAAAGCATCACTTCACGTCTCACATTATTTCAGTTCTGCTGCCATTTCACCATACACCCCATATCAAAACCACCCCCATCTAAAATTCCAGGCCAGGTACACAGTAGACTTAGATACAGAGTAAAGCTTCCTCTACACTGCACTGTTTCAAACATTCAGCATGGGGTTAGGTATTGATTAAATCACCCACTTCCCCCATCCTGTCCCCATCAAACACACTCAGGGCAGCTCCATGACTGGGTTAGATAGAGAGTATGTGTCACTCCACACTTTCTCCATCTGAAACTCCCAGAGTTTGGGGAGAATGGAGTTAGATACAGAGTAAAATTCCCTCCACTCTGTGCATTCAAGCATTCCCAGGACAGCGACAGCACTGAGGTTAGATACAGAGTAAATCTCCCTCTGCACTGTCCCATCAAACACTCCCAGGACAGGGACAGCACGGGGTTAGATACAGAGTAAATCTCCCTCTGCACTGTCCCATCAAACACTCCCAGGACAGGGACAGCACGGGGTTAGATACAGAGTAAATCTCCCTCTGCACTGTCCCATCAAACACTCCCAAGGACAGGGACAGCACGGGGTTAGATACAGAGTAAATCTCCCTCTGCACTGTCCCATCAAACACTCCCAGGACAGGGACAGCACGGGGTTAGATACAGAGTAAATCTCCCTCTGCACTGTCCCATCAAACACTCCCAAGGACAGGGACAGCACGGGGTTAGATACAGAGTAAATCTCCCTCTGCACTGTCCCATCAAACATTCCCAGGACAGGGACAGCACGGGGTTAGATACAGAGTAAATTTCCCTCTACATTGTCCCCATCAAACACTCCCAGGACAGGGACAGCACGGGGTTAGATCCAGAGTAAAACTTGCTCTGGACTGTCCCCATCTAACACTCCCCATGGCGGTGAAGCATTGGATTTGATACAGAGTAAAGCTCCCTCTACACTCACCCCAGAATTCTCTCCCTTCATCAGGAAGGGCTTTTGCCTGAAATGTCGACTCTCCTGCTCCCTCGGATGCTGCCTGACCTGCTGTGCTTTTCCAGCACCACACTCTTGACTCTGATCTCCAGCATCTGCTGTCCTCTCTTTTGTCCACAGCTACCATTTTATATGAGCACAGCCACTAGCATTGACTTAATAGGCAGGGAAATACAAGAGACTGGCAACATCTATAGAGTTTGAAAATATTGAACATTGGTCCCCCACTAACAACTAAAATTCTCTGACCCTCCCATCAATTACAAAGGGAGAATGATAGACTGGGCGAATGGGCAAAACTGGGTAGGGTTAGGTATTGACTAAACCACCCACCTACCCCATCCTGTTCCCATCAAACATACTCAGAGCAGCTCCATGAATGTTCCTCAACACGTTCTCCATCTAAATCTCTGAGTCTGGGGAGAATGCGGTTAGATGGCACAGTGGTTAGCACTGCTGCCTCACAGCGCCAGGGTCCCAGGTTCAATTCCAGCCTTGGGCAGACTGTCTGTGTGGTGGTTGCGCATTCTCCCCATGTCAGTGTCGTTTTCCTCCCACAGTCCAAAGATGTGCAGGTCAAGTGAATTGGCCGTGTTAAATTGCCCAGAGTGTTAGGTGCATTGGTCAGAAGGAAATGGGTCTGGGTAGGTTACTCTTCGGAGGGTCGGTATGGACTTGTTGGCCTGAAGGGCCCGTTTCCACACTGTAGGGAATCTAATCTAATCTAAATCTCCCTCTACACTGTCCCATTAACCACAGCCAACACAGGGATAGCACAAAGGGGTTTGTGTGCAGGAGATCTTGATCCACCCAGATAGTACCATCAATTACACAGGGAGATTGCTGGACAGGGTGAATGGGCAAACTGTGTTTGATGGAGTTCAGTGCAATCATGTGGTTATCAGGTGTGAGTACAAACAGGGAGCAGAATGGAGGTTTACAAGAATGAGCCTGGACCTCAGGGGTTACATTCTGAGGGCTCCAAGGACAGGGACAGCACTCCAAATACTCCAAGGATAGGGACAGCACAGAGCCAGTTACAGAGTGAAGTTGCCTCTTCACTAAAACCCAACAAACATTCTCAGGTCAGGGATACCATGGGGGTCAGGTATAGAGTTAAGATGCATCTCCACTGCCCCCCGCCCACCCATCCCTTCATCTAACACTGCCAGGGAAGGCACAGCACAGGGTTAGGTCCAAAGTGAAGCTCCCTCTGCATTGTTTCCCCATCAAACACTCCCAGGACAGGGACAGCACAGAGTTAGGTACAGAGTAAATTCTTGCACTACACCATGTCCATCTAACAGTCCTAGGCCACGGACCGCACGGGGTAAGATACTGAGTAAATCTGCCTCTGCACTGTTCCTATCAAATACTCCCAGGACAGGGATAGCACAGGGCTAGATACAGGGTAAATCTTGCTCTACACTGTCCCATCAAACACTGCCAACACAGGGACAGTACTGAGTTAGGTACAAAGGGGTTTGTGTGCGGGAGATCTTGATCCACCCAGATAGTACCATCAATTACACAGGGAGATTGCTGGACTGGGTGAATGGGTAAAACTGTGTTAGACGGAGTTCAGTGCAATCATGTGGTTATCAGGTTGGATTACATAGAAGGAGCAGAATGGAGGTTTACAAGAATGATCTCGGGGGTTACATTCTGAGGAGAAACTGTGCACATGAGGCCAGTTTCCTCTCGAATTGAGAAGGTTAAGGGGTGATCTGATCGATATCTTCAAGATATGAACAGTACCAGACAGGGTAGATCAAGGTCAATGATTCCCACTGGTTGGAGATTCTAGAACAAGAGGGAACAGTGTCTGAGAATGAGGACCCAGTGCATTAAGGAGAGATGTTAGGAAGCACTTTGAGTGGGAGAGGTGTGGAACTCTCTTCCACAAACAGCAGTGGATGATGGATCAGTTGTTCAGGTTAAATCTGGCACACTGTTCAGGACAGGGACTGTATGGGGTATAGGTGGAATCATAGAATCCCTACAGTGTGGAAACAGGCCCTTCGGCCCAACAAGTCCATACCGACCCTCTGAAGAGTAACCCACCCAGACCCATTCCCACCTCCGATGTATGCACTTTAACCTCAACACTGTGGGCAATTTAACATGACCAATTCACCCTCACCTACGCATCTTTGGATTGTGGGAGGAAACAGAGAACCCAAAAGAAACCCACACAGACACGGGGAAGATGTGCAAACTGCACACAGTCACCCAAGGGTGGAATCAGACCCGGGTCCCAGGCGCTGTGAGGCAGCAATGCTAACCAGTGAGCCACCCTGCCACCCCACAGTGATAAAACTCCCTTAACTGTATCCCCATCAACCATTTCCAGTTACATACAGAATAAAGCTCCCTCGACACTATCCCCATCATTCCCTCTCTGGTCAGGTAAAGCATTGAGTTTGATACAGAGTAAAGCTCCCTCGATGAGATTACAATCAAAAAAATTATCAGCAGGTATAACCTGATGAGAGATGCTGATTTAAACTCACTCCCGACTCTCCCCATCTTACACAGACACACAGACTGTTCTGTTGTAATTCGCTCTTAGATTGTTGGCTCTGAACATCCACATGGACAGTCGAAGGGCCTGTTTCCACACTGTAGGGAATACAATCTAATCCCATGTGCCATGTCCTGCTCCCAAATACAGCATCTGATTCCAATCGGGAGTGTGATACAGGAGCCTCTCAGTGTTGGAGGGAGGTGAGTATTGAGCCTGACCCAGGTGTGTGAATGTCCTGTGTTCATCTGACATCCAGGGATTCTTTAATGGAGCTTTCATTTTTGCAAATCTCAATATATTTGGTCGTTCTGTGTTCCTGTGTAAACTGTGTGTGTATGTGTGTGTGTGTGTGTTTGTGTGTGTGGTGTGTGTGTGTATGTGTGTGTGTTTATGTGTGTGTGTGTATGTGTGTTTGTGTGTATGTGTGTTTGTGTGTGTGTGTGTATGTGTGTGTGTGTGTGTTTGTGTGTGTGGGGTGTGTGTGTGTGTGTATGTTTGTGTGTGTGTGTGTGGTGTGTGTGTGTGTGTGTTCCCACCAGGGCCTTGCATTATTGGATGAAATATGTCTTTAAACCAGGACTTATTAAACATTCAACAACATTTTCCAGATCCTTGTACACAAGTCGCAGAAAGCCAATGTGATGATGTCACCCAATTGTAGAAGTGCTTTTGAGACATGTTCCCCTCTCCTGAGCTGACAGAATTCCAGATCCATAACTGTATTCTTCTCTGTTCCTGCCCCCAGGTTAACATCGTACCATTTAGTCTGGATTGTTCCTCCTCAGTCAAACTCAAATTCCATCACTGCCCATCTCACTGTATTCCATCTGCAGGAGGCTGAGAGATGGTCATGTACAAACTGTGAGGGGACTGTTTTAATCCGCAAAACCAGGATGAAAGATTTTGAAGGTGCAGCCAACTTAGGTATGTTGATGGCAGCTGTGAGAAACAAAGCTCACTCACTTCAATAATTGCAGTCTGAGACAAAATCTGAATCAGTAGTGTCCTTTATTTTACTCTTGCAAGAGGGTGTGATGTCCAGTATCTACAAGGCAAGACACACACACACCAAATTCAATTAATACATGATATTTATATAATTTGGTTTCTTTTTTTTTCATTGCTCCTCCCAGTTTACATCCTCCACTTCCCTAAGACCGGCACCCATTACTCCTGTTTATCTCTTGCCTTATCTGGCCTTGTCTGTGTCAAAATGCTTATTTCTGACCTCACAAGGCCCTTTGACCTCATCCCGCTGTGGGTCATTGTTAGGCATATCCTTTCTTCACCATTATCTACTCCCTCCATCTGTACCTTCCCCTGATCCTTATGACCCTTTTAATTGGGGTTTATTCCCGTGTTTCTGTAAAAGTGGGAAACAGATGTTTATACCTACTGTTTGTACAGGCGTATCTAGCTTAACTTCCTCCCCTCACAGCATCTTATCTATTCGCCCGTAATATCTACCATTGTTTTGCAGTCATGTTTCATGCTGACATACAATTTTAGCTAATAAAAAAAAATTATGTATTTCCTCCACATAGTTTCCATTCTTGTTGACTCAGCTCCTGGCTAAAATAATTACACACTGGTGTGAGTTCATTTACTTTGTATAAGTAATTAGAATTGCAGAAGTAACACTACTTTTCCTATATCCCACAGCAGCCATTTCTTGTGAGCTCAGTGCTGACATTGTCTTTATAAACAGGGAGAGGCTGGAAAGAGTGGGGACTTGGGGAGTGCATGTGTATCTGAGTGCAGTATAGTTTCACCAGAATGATAGCTGGACAGAAAGGGCTCACTGGGGAGGGAGGGAAATGACCCAAACCCAGGGATTTAGCAGGATCAGAAGGAATCAAAGTTTTTGAGACAACATTGGAAACTGCTGGGTTGGAGAGTGACAAAGGCTTCTTGCTGCTTCCGGGTCTAGGATTAGAATCAACATCTAAAACTCGAAGAATACTCTGAACCCGCTTTAAGATTAAAATGAAGGAACAAAGCCTCCCATTGCTCTGTGATGTTGCGCAGACTATGTCTGACTCAGTCACTCACTGAACCTGTCCAACCCCCTTCCCAGCCTCTCTGTCTCCTCCTTGCATCTTACTGTCCCACATCACTTTGTGTTATCAGCAAACAGAACACAGGATCCCATCATCTCAGACATTCAGGGAGACTGTGTCCAGTGCATTGTCGGTAACAGAGAATGATTCACTCCCATCTGCTGCTGTACAGCTCGTATCTGTCTCAGAGTCAGCTCTGAAACATCTCCAGGACACTCCCATCCTCTCTCTGTCTGTCTCTGACTCTGTATCTGTGTCTGTAACTCTCTCGCCCTGTCTCTGAAATTAGCTTCCCCATTCCGTTATTCACACTGAGGACATTACAAAACTGCTCCATTCCCTGTAACCCAGTTTGAGATTACACTGAAGACATGGAATGTCTTTTATAAATGTGCATCACTCAGTTACTGTGTGGGTTTGCAGTGTCAGAATGTGATTTGGGTTAAATCCAGGCCAAGCCGCTTGCCCCAAGGACATTGGGTGACCCTTTTGCTGTTTATGACAAACAGAAAGCCCTCAGCCCTCACAGTCTTATTTCACTGGAATTCTGTAAATCATATTAATTGGCGGTAAGGAAGTTTCTCTGTGAGTGTTACACTGAGATGACGTCAGCAATCATGTGGACTACTTTCATCCTCAGACACCTTCCCAACGACAGTAAACAGTGTCTGCTTGTATCATCCTGACGTCGCCTGCTCTTCCCTGTTTACTCCATTGGTAATTTGTGTAGCATTGGCATGTTTCGATCATATGTCCTGTTTAATGGAGGGAGGTACAGAGAAAAGGCCTCTTTCCACTGTCCGCATTAATGACCCCGTGTCAGGTGCAGCACAGGGAGAGCTCTCTATGATGTTGCAGTCAAATATCTGAAGGACAACTATTCCCCAAGCAGAGACATAGAGTTAAACTCAGTTTAAACTGTCTGCAACACACACCCCCACACACAGACAGACACAAAGACATATGCCAACTCTCTCAGACACCATCTCCCGCTCTCTCTCTCTCATACTCCATCTCCCGCTCTCTCTCTCATACTCCATCTCCCGCTCTCTCTCTCTCATACTCCATCTCCCGCTCTCTCTCTCCCATACACCATCTCCTGCTCTCTCTCCCATACTCCATCTCCTGCTCTCTCTCTCATACTCCATCTCCCGCTCTCTCACTCCCATACACTATCTCCCGCTCTCTCTCTCTCTCATACTCCATCTCCCGCTCTCTCTCTCTCTCATACTCCATCTCCCGCACACTCTCTCCCATACTCCATCTCCCGCTCTCTCTCTCCCATATACCATCTCCCGCTTTCTCTCTCTCTCCCATACACCATCTCTCGCTCTCTCTCTCTCCCATACACCATCTCCCGCTCTCTCTCTCCCATACACCATCTCCCGCTCTCTCTCCCATACACCATCTCCCTCTCTCTCTCTCTCTCTTCCATACACCATCTCCCGTTCTCTCTCTCCCATACACCATCTCCCGCTCTCTCTCTCTCGCAAACACCATCTCCCGGTCTCTCTCTCCCATACTCCATCTCCCGTTCTCTCTCTCCCATACACCATCTCCCACTCTCTCTCTCTCTCTCATACTCCATCTCCCGCTCTCTCTCTCTCTCTCTCTCTCTCCCATACACCATCTCCCGCTCTCTCTCTCTCCCATACACCATCTCCTGCTCTCTCTCTCTCTCCCATACACCATGTCCCACTCTCTCTCTCTCCCATACTCCATCTCCCGCTCTCTCTCTCCCATACACCATCTCCCGCTCTCTCTCTCTCCCATACACCATCTCCCGCTCTCTCTCTCCCATACACCATCTCCCTCTCTCTCTCTCTCTCCCATACACCATCTCCTGCTCTCTCTCTCTCATACACCATCTCCCGCTCTCTCTCTCTCCCATACAACATCTCCCGCTCTCTCTCTCTCCCATACTCCATCTCCCGCTCTCTCTCTCTCCCATACACCATCTCCCGCTCTCTCTCTCCAATACTCCATCTCCTGCTCTCTCTCTCCCATACACCATCTCCCGCTCTCTCTATCTTCCATACACCACCTCCCGCTCTCTCTCTCTCCCATACACCATCTCCCGCTCTCTCTCTCCCATACACCACCTCCCGCTCTCTCTCTCTCTCCCATACAACATCTCCCGCTATCTCTCTCCCATACACTATCTCCCGCTCTCTCTCCCATACACCACCTCCCGCTCTCTCTCTCTCCTATACACCACCTCCCACTCTCTCTCTCCCATACATCACCTCCCGCGCTCTCTCTCTCCCATACACCATCTCCCGCTCTCTCTCTCCCATACACCACCTCCCGCTCTCTCTCTCTCCCATACACCACCTCCCGCTCTCTCTCCCATACATCACCTCCCGCTCTCTCTCTCTCCCATACACCACCTCCCACTCTCTCTCTCCCATACACCATCTCCCGCTCTCTCTCTCTCCCATACACCATCTCCCACGCTCTCTCTCCCATACACCATCTCCCGCTCTCTCCCATACACCACCTCCCGCTCTCTCTCTCTCCCATATACCATCTCCCGTTCTCTCTCTCCCATATACCATCTCACTATTGTTCTTTCCCGCACCCAATCTCTCTCTCCCCCTTTCTCTCTCTCTCTATCTCTCTCTCCCCCTCTCTCACTATCTGTCACATACACGATCTTGGTTTCAATCTCGTGTCTAAATGAACCAAGGGACATGAGGGGAGGATGGGATTAAGAAATTGAGGTCAATGATCAGCCTTGATTGTACTGATTGACAGAGCATGCTCGATGTGCTGAAAGGCCTACTCCTGCTCCTATCTTCTATGTTTCTGTGTGATGTCTCTAGCGTCACTGACAAGACCCACACTGGGTGAGAGAGAAAGCTGTAGGGATGACCAAAGAGGCTGTGACCCGATGTAGACAGCTTCACTGAGTGGGCGAATCATTGGCAGATGGAATATAACGTGGAGAAATGTCCATGTGCAGCACAGATTTCCAAACTCACTCAGTGACAGATTAAAATCCTCATTCCCTGCCCAGTCCACACTTCCAGACCCAGGGAGGTTTAGTACCTGAGGGAGGTCAGGTTTCTGACTGGATATTATTACATTGCAACATGAAGATACTGAGTGTAACAGATTTTGCTTCATCCCATCATATCATCTACTTTGCTATCTGGGTTTTGTGAATTATATTTAAAGCATGGGTTTTGTTTTGATGATTCTGTTCAAGCACTCGTTGCTTCGCTCTTTGAGAGATTGAGAAACTGTCCATTATTTATAGGAGGGAGAATTAATCAGATCAGAAAATCAATTCCCACTTTAATGAAGTCTAATTACAACCACTAGCGAAAGTAATGAAATCAACAACTATTGTCAGGGGTATTTATACATGAACAGGGCGTGACCTGACCAGTTAACCCTATCCCTGCTCATCAACCCCAAATAGACACATTAATAGAATAGGACTTTTACCCGAAACGTTGATTCTTCTGCTCCTTGGATGCTGCCTGACCTGTTGTGCTTTACCAGCACCACACTCTCGACTCTGATATCCAGCATCTGCAGTCCTCACTTTCTCCACATTACTAGAATAGTCTAAGGCCAACAAATGTAACAAAAGTATCTTCTGAAACAATCAGCAGCTTGAAATAAGAACCAACACTGCACCGAAATTATAATGGGGGAGTTTAATTGTCAGTATATAGACTGATCCAGTGTTGGCATAATTCAATTCGGACGTTCAATGAGGCTACACTGATTTCCCCACTAGCAACATCCTGGATCCATTGACTAGAAACTTAACTGAACTAGCGGCATAAATCCTACGGCTTTTTTAGTTTCTCGTGGAATGCGAGTGTCTCTGGGCTTGGAATCATTTATTTCCCGTCCCTAGTTATTCTCCAGAAGGTGGGGATGAGCTTCACTGAGTGGGCTTAATCACTGCAACCCATGCGCTATAGGGAGATGGACGCTACCAACAGCAAGTCAGAAACTTGGAATACTGCACGAAGTAACTCACCTCCTGTCTCCCCAAAGCCTGCTGGACATCTGTAAGGCAAAGGTCAGGTCTGTAATGGAATAATCTGCACTTGGCTTGATGACTGACGCTCCACAGGAAAGTCAACACCATCGAGGGGAAAGACAGCTCACTTGATTGGCACCACATCCACCCCCACCCAGTCCCTCCACCATCGGCTGTGTGTACCAGCTACATGATGTACAGTTTAACATCTAGCATATTTATAATTTAAAAGTAAGGGGTGATAATGAGGGTTAAAAATAAGGGTTAAACCAGAGATGAAGATTTTGTTTTCCTCTCTCATAGGCTTGCGCGTCTTTGGAAGTTGATGCAGAATTAAAAATGAACAACGGAGAGAAAAAATGAAGGTATCGAAACAGAAACTAATGTCGAAATGTCCATAAATGTGTGAAACAGAACAGTGGCACAAGATGGAACACATACCCCTTAGAGCAAGAGGCAGGAGAAGTTATAGGTTTTTATAAATTTCCTTCTGTCTGTACTCATGTGGGAAATTTTAAATACTGATCGAAATAATGGTGCTTGAAGGCACTAATCTGACTTTTAAAAAATATTTAATTAATACCGATAAAGAAAAAACACCCTAGACAAATTAAACAGTGCAAGAGTTGGTAAATCATTTGGATCTTATGATCTACATCCAGGATTTCAAAGGAAAAGGAGGCAGAGAGGGTGATGCAATGTTGTTGACCTTCCTGAGTAATCGAGTGAATGTGCCACGGTATTATTTGTCTCATTGAAGTGGGCCTTGAGACTAAAACGGCTGGGAATCATTGACATAAATTCTGTGTCATTCCCCAAGAATTATCTGTTTTGAAAATTGTTTCCATCTGTTTAACAAGAGTATAATAAACAAAGGTAGCCACAGGCCAACTTTCCTGGTAAATGGAAAAGGTTGGAATTGGAGGAAATGGCTTAACGAAACTTTTACAGTCGTGTAATTCAATAAGATTGAAAGTGCACTATTTATAACAGCAAACCAGTGTCTGTGAGTGGGTAAATAAGTGGATCATGAAACTTAGAAAATGCTTCACAGAAAATATCGCACTGAGATTGTTACAGGCCACATTTGAAGTATTGTGCGCCGTTTGGGCCCCATATCTCAGGAAGGATGGACTGGCCCCAGAGTGTGTTCGGAGGAGGTTCATGAGAATGGTCCCAGGAATGAGAAGTTTAATAGATGAGGAATATTTGAGGACTCTGGGTCTGCGCTTATCCATCGTTAAGGATGAGATTTCTAAATTCTTGGAAGTGCAGGGTCGAATTAGAACAAGTCAGCATGGATTTAGTAAGGGGAGGTCGTGCCTGACAAAGCTGTTAGTATTCTTTGAAGACGTAACAAGTAGGTTAGACCAGGGAAACCCAGTGGATGTTGTCTATCTAGACTTCCAAAAGGCCTTTGATAAGGTGCCCCACGGGTGGCTGCTGAGTCAGGTGAGGGCCCATGGTGTTCAAGGTGAGCTACTGGCATGGATTGAGGATTGGCTGTCTGACAGAAGGTAGAGAGTTGGGATAAAAGGTTCTATTTCTGAATGGCAGCCAGTGACAAGTGGTTCAGTGTTGAGGCCGCAGCTGTTCACTTTATATATTAATGATCTGGATGAAGGGACTGGGGGCATTCTGGTGAAGTGCTCCGATGATACGAAGTTAGGTGGACAGGCAGGTAGTTCTGAGGAGGTGGGGAGGCTGCAGAAAGATTGAGACAGTTTAGGAGAATTCAATGTGAGCAAATGTGAGGTCTTGCACTTTGGTAAAAAGAATACAGGCATGGACTATTTTGTAAACAGTGATAAAATTCATAAAGCTAAAGTATAAAGGGATCTGGTAGTGCTAGTCCAGGATTCTCTAAAGGTTAACTTGCAGGTTGATGCAGTGGTTAAGAAAGCAAATGTAATATTGTCGTTTATCTCAAGAAGGTTGGAATGTAAAAGCAGCGATGTGCTTCTGAGACTTTGTAAAGCTCTAGTTAGGCCCCATTTGGAGTACTGTGTTCAGTTTTGGGCCCCACAACACAGGAAGGACATACTGGCACTGGAGCGTGTCCAGCGGAGATTCACACGGATGATCCCTGGAATGGTAGGCCCAACATATGATGAGGATGCTGGGATTGTATTCGCTAAGAGTTGAGAAGGTTGAGGGGAGATCTAATAGAAACTTACAAGATAATGCATGACTTAGAGAGGGTGGACGCTGGGAAATTGATTCCGTTTGGCAGGGATACTAGGACTTGTGGGCACAGCCTTAGAATTAGAGGGGATTAATTTAGAATGGAAATGAGGAGACATTTCTGCAGCCAGAGAGTGGTGGGCCTGTGGAATTCATTGCCACGGAGCACAGTGGAGGTCGGGACGTTAAATGTCTTCAAGGCAGAGATTGATCAATTGTTAATCTCGCAAGGAATTAAGGGCTACGGGGAGAGTGCGGGTAAGTGGAGTTGAAATGTCCATCAGCCATGATTAAATGGTGGAATGGATTTGATGGGCCGAATGGCCTTACTTCCACTCCTATTTCTTATGGTCTTACGGTCTTATACTTGATGGAGTTGAGAAGGATGAAGAGCGATCTAATTGGAACATTCAGAATACTGATTGGCCTGGACAGAGAGGATGTTGGGAAGATGTTACCATTGGAAGGAGAAACTAGGACACGAGGGCACAGCCTTAGATTAAAGGGAAGAGCTTTTAGAACAGAGATAAGGAGATTCTTCTTCAGCCAGAGAGTGGGGAATCTATGGGATTCACTGCCATAGAAGGCTGTGTAGACCAGGTTATTGAGTATATTTAAGACAGAGATAGATAGGTTCTAATTCTTAAGGGGCTGAAGAGTCACGGGGAGATAGGGTTGAGAAAGTTATCAGCCATGAGTGAATGGCAGAGCAGACTCGATGGGCTGAATGGTCTAATTTCCAATCCTATGTCTTATGATGTTATAAAATAGATGCAAGAGTAGGCTATTCGGCACATTGAGCCTGCTCAACCATTCAATCTAATGATGATTGATCCTTTGGAATGGTGTCCCCCGTTGACACCTTTAAGATCTAGAATCCGATCTGTCCCTGTCTTAAGTATATTCAGTGAATTGCCTCCACAGATGTATGTAGTGGAGAACTCCATAGGGTCAGCAGTCACTGAGGGAAAACATTTATGCCCACCTCAGTGCGACATGATCTGCCATCATTATTGATTGCACACTTACCGATTTTCTGCATGACCAACTAGGCTAATTTGTCGTGTTCCTTCACAATCCTGCGATTGAAATATTCCGGAGGGTTAGGAAGGTTGGAATAGAACGTTCAGGAACACAAGAAGTAGGATCTGAAATCAGTCTTTTGGATCATTGAGTCTGCTCCAAGGTTCACAGAGATATTGGCTGATCTGAACACCCTCAGCTCAACCCTCCTGCCTTTTTGTAAGAGGATTCGCAGTAGGTTGAAAGTGTTTCTTTCCCCATTCACCTCGATTCTCCTCCTGATTAGAAATCTCTCCACCTCAGCTTTGAATATATTGAGAAACCCAGAGTCGATGCCCTCTGTGATAAATAATTCCATAGATACACACCACTCTGAGAGGAGAGATTCCTCCACGTCTCTATATTCGATGTGAGACTCCTTATCATGAGGCGATGCCCTCTGGTCAGAGGCGTCCCTACAAGGAGAAGTAATCTCTCCACCTCTACCCTGTCAAGACCTGTAAGAGTCTATAGGTCACCTCTGATTGGCCGACAATCCAACTCTTGGGCAAGAGTTACCCAAACCTCTCAACCTCTCCTCATAAGACAGTTCCCCCCCCCCCCCCCCCCCCCCCCCCCCGTTCCTAGTGCCAGCCGAGTGAACCTTCTCTGGGCTGCCCCCACTGCCAGGATATCTTACCTTCGATATGGGGCTCAAAAATGTTCACAGTATTCTGAGGCGTCCTCACCAGTGCCTTGCACAATTTTAACGAGACCTCCAGCCTTCAATCCTCCAATCCCTTAGAAATAAAGGCCAGCAGCCCATCTTGCCTTCCCTACTTCCCGTTGAATTTGGTTGTGACTTTTTTTGTGATACCTGTTTTCTGACGCCCAAATCCCCCTGTTCTGAAGCTTTCTGCACTCGTTCTGCATTGAAATAATATTCAGCCTCTTTACTCTTTCCATCAAAGCGCGTAGCCTCAGGTTTCCCCAAATATAAGGTACTTCAACTCTTCCAAAAACGTGACCATGCCAGGAGTAGGCCACCTGGCTTTTGGCGACTGCTTTACCTTCAATATCATCAGGGCTGATTCTCAATGGCAGGTTCCCACTTTCTCCCCATACATCCTGATGCCGTTATATCACAACATTTATCCATCTGTTTCTCGAATTTTCTCAGTGACCCAGCCCCTACTGTCTTCTGTGGGAGAGAATTCCACAGGTTGACCACTCTCTGAGTGAAGAAATATTTTCTCATCTCAGTCCGAATTGGTCTCCCCCATATCCTGAGGCAGTGACCTCTTGTTCTAGACTCCCCGACCGGGGGAAACATCTTCCCTGCATCTCGTCTGTCCAGCCCTCTTTGAATTTTATACTTTTCAATCAGATCCCCTCCCATCCTTTGAAACTCGAGTGAATACGTGCCCAGTAGGGCCAATTTCTCCTCATCCTGCCTTTCTCAGTGTCAGCTGAGTGAATCTTTGCTGCGCTCCCTCTATGGCAAGTATATCAACTCTCAGCTAGAGAGTGCAAACCTACATACATACTCAAGGTACAGTCTGACAAAACTGCAGTAGGGCATCTCTACGTGTTACACTCATGGCCACTTGGCTTGTCTCTAACATCATGTGGACTATTTATCATGGGATGGGGAAAGGGGTTAATGTGGGAGGGGATAGAGGGCAGGATGGAAAGCTGTTGAGAAGAGTTTCTTCCTTGACATCATCAGAAATATACATACAGACAAGAAAGAAACGCGGCATGGTGTCACAGTGGTTAGCACTGCAGCCTCACAGCGCCAGAGACCCGGGTTCAATTCCCACCTCAGGCGACTGACTGTGTGGAGTTTGCACATTCTCTCCGTGTCTGTGTGGGTTTCCTCCGGGTGCTCCGGTTTCCTCCCACAGTCCAAACATGTGCAGGTCAGGTGAATTGGCCATGCTAAATTGCCCGTAGTGTTAGGTAAGGGGTAAATGTAGGGGTATGGGTGGGTTATGCTTCGGCGGGTCGGTGTGGACTTGTTGGGCCGAAGGGCCTGTTTCCACACTGTAATGTAATCTAATCTAATCTAAAACTATAGTCTCATTCGATGTAATGGCACTGTTCACCTCTATCGACAAAACCCAAGCCAGAGAAACAATAGCCAATCTGCTGGACATACAGAACAGACAACATGACGGGGAACCTATCAACAAAGACGGCATACTCAAACTGCTGGACCTGTGCCTCACAACACACTTCACATTCAACAACCAAATATATGAACAAATCAACGGCACACCCATGGGCTCACCCATCTCTGGACTCACAGCAGAAGCGGTAATGCAAAGGTTAGAGCAAACAGTCTTACCGCAAATTCAACCCAAACTCTGGGTCAGATATGTGGATGACACCTTTGTAATCATTAAAAACACAGAAATAGAGAACACACACCGGATCATCAACTCCACACTCACAGGAATCCGATTCACTAGAGAGGAAGAAAAGGACAACCAACTCCCATTCCTAGACGTGATGGTACAGAGAACACCGAACGGAGAATTCACCACAAAGGTATACAGGAAAGCCACACACACAGACCAAGTCCTGAACTACGAAAGCAACCACCCCAACACACACAAAAGAAGTTGCATCAAGACACTATTCAAAAGGGCCACAACACACTGCAGCACACCAGAACTGCAAAAAGAGGAAGAAGAACACCTATACAATGTATTCGCCAAAAACAGATACCCGCGCAATTTCATCAACAGGTGCCTAAGGGAAAGGCAACGGAATGAGGACATGCCACAACCCAAAGGACTAGCCACACTACCATACATCAAGAACATTTCTGAACTGACAGCCAGACTACTGCGACCACTAGGACTCATAACAGCACACAAACCAACAGCCACTCTCAGACAACAACTCACCCAGTACGAAGGACCCGATACCCAGCATGAGCAAAACCAATGTAGTGTACAAAATCCCATGCAAGGACTGCACAAAACATTACATAAGACAAACAGGAAGACAGCTAATGATCCGCATCCATGAACACCAACTAGCCACGAAACGACACGACCAGCTATCCTTAGTAGCCACACACTCAGATGACAAGCAACATAAGTTCAACTGGGACAACACTACTATTATAGGACAAGCCAAACAGAGAACAGCCAGGGAATTCCTAGAGGCATGGCATTCATCCACAGATTCAATCAATAAGCACATCGACCTGGACCCAATATACCGGCCACTGCAGCAGACAGCTGGAACTGACAACCGGAAGTGGCAGAGACAAACCACTATAAAGGCCGGAGGAAACATCACAGAAGTGCTTCACAGGAGGCTCCCAAGCACAGGGGACGAAACGTCTGCAAATTCCCAGCTCGGCGAACAGAGCCACAACAACGGGCACCCAAGCTACAAATCTTCTCATAAACTTTGAACCATTTTGACTATTACCATAGATCCAGCGAGCTAACAGCCCATCTAACAGCAGCCATGGACGCCCTGGCGACGTATTTTTTCCGCCAGGTGCGTAGCCTCATCTATGACACGCAGCTCCTGTTCATCGACCGTGACGGTTTGGAGGTCGCCCTCAAGACGCTGCCTGTCTTTTGCCAGGACCTGATCTCTGTCTGGAACATGGTCGAATCGCGCCGCACCTACCCTTCGGCTGGAGTAGCGGCTGTCGTCAGGGAGCCGTTGCTCAGGAATCTGCACCTCTGTACTCGCGGGTTCGAGTGGCTGTCGGAGGGGAGGGCCATGGCGGCGAGGGTGACCAGGGTCGGGGACGTGCTGGGTGCCGGGGGCCTTGGCTGGACGCTGCCACAGGACATAGCCAGCAGGGCAGCGGTAGACGTCCGATACGTGACCACCACCATCCGACCTCAAAACGGCGGTGCTCGGACCCGACGTAGTGCACCAGTTGGAGGACGTTCAGGTGTGCGGTGGGATCCCGTCCACGCTCACCCCAGCCCGGACGGAATTTCACATTGGCCCCAAGGTCCCATACTTCCCGCGTGAGCCTGTGCCCCACAACCTGAGCCGCCTCCGAAATTTTAATTTTGTTCCCTTCCAGGGGATAAAAAGGCGGGCCCTGTATAGACTGCTGCTGCACACCGTCCACCTCTTCTCCCTCATCCACCGTCCGGACACGCCTTGGCGTGCCCACTTGCCACCGGGCAGTGGGGATCCCCAGTGGAGGGCTCTCTACGCGGGAGTCCTCCCCCTTTCTCTTGGGGATTTGGGGTGGAGGGTGCTGCACGCAGCAGTCCCCTGCAACCGCAGATTGCGGTGGTTCACGGACTCCCAGCCCAACTGCTTGTTCTGTGGCGCTGTGGAGTCCGTGGACCACGTGTATATTGGGTGTGGGTGTTTGCACTCCCTTTTTGATTTCCTTAAAAACCTTCTCCTCTGTTTTTGGCTGCACTTCAGGCCCACGCTCCTGATATTTGGGCACCCGGTACGGAGGAGGGATGGTAGGTCTGAAGACCTCCTCGTGGGTCTGCTCCTGGGCCTGGCCAAACTGGCCATCAACAGATCGAGGCAGCGGGCCATGGAGGGGGTCGTTAGGGCCGACTGCCTGCCCCTCTTCCGCGGTTGCGTTAGGGCCCGGGTGTCCTTGGAGAAGGAGCACGCGGTGTCCACCAACACCCTGTAGTTGTTCAGGGAGAGGTGGGCGCCGCAGGGAGTGCATTATTTCACCCTCCAACTCTATTTTGATTTAGTCCCTAACCTCCCCTTCACTGTTTTGATCACACAGCACTGCCCTTTGATGTGAAGGGCAGAGCTTGTCACTGGCCACTTGGGTGTTTTCCTATCTTCCTGATGGTGGAAATTTGAATAAAGATTTGTGCACCTTGTGTCTTTCACTGTGTCTCACACCTGCACACACACACCATGGGGGCTGGGGGGGAAAAAACAACTGCCATAGATCCAGAGAGCCAACTAACCATCTATCAACTGCCATAGATCCAGAGAGCCAACTACCCATCTAACTACTGCCATAGACCAAGAGAGCTAACTACCCATTTAACTACTATCATAGATGCAGAGAGCTAACTACCCATCTAACAACTGCCATAGACCCAGAGAGCTACTCAATTATCTAAGAACTATCATAGATGCAGAGAGCTAACTACCCTTTTAACAACTGCCATAGGTCCAGAGAGCTAACTATCCTTTTAACAACTGCCATAGATCCAGGGAGCTAACTACCCTTTTAATTACTGCCATAGAATCAAGGAGCTAACTGCCCAACTAACAACTGCCATAGATCCAGAGAGCCAACTACCCATCTAACAACAGTCACAGACCCAGGGAGCTAACTACCCGTTTAACAACTGCCATAGATCCAGAGAGCTAACTACCAATCTAACAACTACCATTGTCCCAGAGAGCTAACTGCCCATCTAACAACTGTCATAGACCCAGAGAGCTAACTACCCGTTTAACAACTGCCATAGATCCAGAGAGCTAACTACCAATCTAACAACTACCATTGTCCATGAGAGCTAACTAACCATCTAAAAACTGCCATAGACCCAGCGAGCTAACTACCCATCTAACTACTGCCAAAGATCCAGAGAGCTAACTACCATTTTAACTACTGCCATAGATCCAGGGAGCTAACTACCCATCTAACAACTGCCATAGATCCAGAGAGCTAACTACCAATCTGATAACTACCATTGTCCCAGAGAGCTAACTGCCCATCTAACAAAGGCTAAAGAACCAGAGAGCTAACTGCCCATCTAACAACTGTCATAGACCCAGAAAGCTAACTGCCCATATTACAAATGTCATAGACCCAGAGAGCTAACTACCCATTTAACTACTGCCGTAGACCCAGGATGCTAACTACCCATCTAACAACTGCCATAAATCCAGAGAGCCAACTACCCATTTAACTCGTGCCATTGTTCCAAAGAGCTAACTGCCCATCCAGCAACTGCCATAGATCCAGAGAGCCAACTAACCATCTAACAACTGCCATACATCCAGAGAACTAACTACCCATTTACCTACTGCCATAGATGCAGACACCTAACTACCCATCTAACAATTGCCATAGATCCAGAGAACTAAGTACCATTTTAACTGCTGCCATGGATCCAGAGATCTAACTGCCCATCTAACAATTGCCATAAATCAGAGAGCTTACTACCCATGTAACAACAGCCATAGATCCAGAGAGCTAACTACCTTTTTAACTACTGTCCAAGATCCAGAGATCTAACTACCCATCTAACAACTGCCATAGATCCAGAGAGCTAACTAATCCTTCTAACAATGGCCATAGATCCAGAGAGCTAACTACCTGCCTAACAACTGCCATAGATCCAGAGAGCTAACTACCCTTTTAACTACTGCCATAGATCCAGAGAGCTAACTACCATTTTAACTACTGCCATGGATCCAGAGAACTAACTACCCATCTAACAACTGCCATAGATCCAGAGAGCTAACTAATCCTTCTAACAATGGCCATAGATCCAGAGAGCTAACTACCTACCTAACTACTGCCATAGATCCAGAGAGCTAACTACCATTTTAACTACTGCCATGGATCCAGAGAGCTAACTACCTATCTTACAAATTGCCGTAGATCCAGAGAGCTAACTACCCTTTTAACTACTGCCATAGATCCAGAGAGCCAACTACCTATCTTACAAATTGCCGTAGATCCAGAGAGCTAACTACCATTTTATCAACTGCCAAAGATCCAGAGAGCTAACCATCTAACTACTGCCGTAGATCCAGAGAGCTAACTACCATTTTATCAACTGCCATAGATCCAGCGAGCTAACTAACCATCTATCAACTGCCATAGATCCAGAGAGTCAACTACCCATCTAACAACTGTCATAGATCCAGAGAGCTAACCACCCTTTTAACTACTGCCATAGATCCAGAGAGCTATCTACCCATCTAACTACTGCCATAGATCCAGAGAGCTATCTACCCATCTAACTACTGCCATGGATCCAGAGAGCTAACTACCCTTTTAACTACTGCCATAGATCCAGAGAGCCAACTACCTATCTAACAATTGCCGTAGATCCAGAGAGCTAACTACCCTTTTAACTACTGCCATAGATCCAGAGAGCCAACTACCTATCTAACAATTGCCGTAGATCCAGAGAGCTAACTACCATTTTATCAACTGCCAAAGATCCAGAGAGCTAACCATCTAACTACTGCCGTAGATACAGAGAGCTAACTACCATTTTATCAACTGCCATAGATCCAGCGAGCTAACTAACCATCTATCAACTGCCATAGATCCAGAGAGTCAACTACCCATCTAACAACTGTCATAGATCCAGAGAGCTAACCACCCTTTTACCTACTGCCATAGATCCAGAGAGCTATCTACCCATCTAACTACTGCCATAGATCCAGAGAGCTAACTACCATTTTAACTACTGCCATAGATCCAGAGAGCTAACTGCCCATCTAATAACTGCCATAGATCCAGAGAGCCAAATACCCATCTAACAACTACTATAGATCCAGAGAACTGTCTACCCATCTAACAACTGCCGTAGACCCAGAGAGCTAATTACCCGTCTAACATCTGCCATAGATCCAGAGAGCTAGCTACCATCTAACTACTGCCATAGATCCAGAGACCTAACTGCCCATCTAACAACTGCCGTAGATCCAGACAGCTAACTACCCATCTAACAACTGCCATAGATCCAGAGAGTTAACTGCCCATCTAACAACTGCAGTAGATCCAGAGAGGTAACTACCCATTTAACAATGGCCATAGATCCAGTGAGCCAACTACCCATCTAACAACTGCCAAAGACCCAGAGAGCTAACTACCCATCTAACAACTGCAGTAGATCCAGAGAATTAACTGTCCATCGAACAACTGACATAGATCCAAAGAGCTAACTATCCATCGCACAACTGACTGTCAAAACGATCAGAAAACACTCTCTATCAAAGGTACATTTACATGTAAAACCTATTCACTGTATAACTAAAGAAGATCACCTGGGCAGATCGGCAGCAGGACGATTGGAGAAGCAGTGAAGACAGACTCTGTGATCATGAGATTAGGGTAATGTTATGTTTAATCAGTGGGTTATTGGAACGGTGTATTAATTTTTAGAGTATTCGTGAAAGATAGTAAGTAGTTAAGAAAAGGGGGCTTGGATTTGTGAATAGTTTTTGTTTAATGTTCACTATTAGAATTAAGAGAATTAATTGTTATTTATTCTTTAAATAACAAGGTTCCTCATGGGAGACTGCTTAGCAAGGTTAGCTCTCACGGAATACAGGGAGAACTAGCCATTTGAATACAGAACTGGCTCGATGGTAGACGACAGAGGATGATGGTGGAGGGTTGTTTTTCAGACTGGAGGATTGTGACCAGTGGTGTGCCACAAGGATCGGTGCTGGGTCTACTACGTTTTGTCATTTATATAAATGATTTTTACGTGAACATAGGAGGTATAGTTAGTGAGTTTGTAGATGACACCAAAATTGGAGGTGGACTTGACAGATAATAAGGCTACCTCAGAATATAATGGGATCTTGATCAGATGGGCCAATGGGCTGATGGAGTTTAATTTAGATAAATACAAAGTATTGCATTTTAGGAAAGAAAATTTTAACAGGATATATACACTTAATGATAAGGTCGTGGGGAGTGTTGCTGAACAAAGAGACCTTGGAGTGTAGGTCCATAGTTCCTTGCAGGTAGATAGAATAGTGAAGAAGGCGTTTGGTATGCTTTCCTTTATTGGTCAGAGTATTGAGTACAGGAGTTGGGAGGTCATGTTGCAGCTGTGCAGGACTTTGGTCAACCACTTTTAGAATATTGCATACAATTCTGGTCTACTTCCTATCAGAAGGATGTTGTAAAGCTTGAAATGTTTCAGAAAAGATTTATAAGGATATTGCCAAGGTTGGGCAGGTTGAGCTATAGGGAGAGGCTAAATAAGCTAGGGCTGTTTTTCTTGGAGTGTCAGAGGCTGAGGGGTGACCTTATAGGGGTTTATAAAACCATGGTGGGAATGGATAGGATAAATAGACAAGGTATTTTCCCTGGAGTGGGGGAGTCCAGAACTAGAGGGCATAGGTTTAGGGTGAGAGGAGAAAGATATAAAAGGGAACTAAGGGCAATGTTTTCTCGCAATGTGTATGGAATGAGTTGCCAGAGGTAGAGGTAGAGACTGGTGCAATTATAACATTTAAAAGATATCTGGATGGGTATGTGAATTGGAAGGGTTTACAGGGATATGGGCCTGGTTCTGGCAAATTGGACTAGATTAGATTGGGTTATCTGGTTGGCATGGATGAGTTGGACTGAAGAGTCTGTTTCCATGCTATACATGTCTCTAACTATGACTCTGTAATGGAAATGAGGAGTTCTCTGTCACTCATGTTTATGAAGCGAGGTAAGCTTTTCTGGGTATTTGGTTTCATCAACAGAGGGGTTCGACCTCCGTGTCATAACAGCATCACAAATCTGGCAGCACAGAACTTCATCCTAACTGGAACTGAACAGGCAACAAATAAAATTTCAACCTTTGGCCGATGACCAAGCCTTTCATATTGTCAACCTCACGCACCACATTGATGACCACAGGATCAAAGAATTACAGGGTGCAGATGAGGCCCTTCAGTCCATCAAGTCTGCATTGACTTATCTACACTAATTCCACTTTCTAGCCATTGGCCTGTAGCCATGAATGCTCTGATATTTCAAATGCTCAACCATGTTCTTTTTCAAGTTTGTGAGTATTCCTGTCTCTTTCTTCTTTCTTTCTTTCTCTCTCTTTCTTTCTCTCTTTCTTTCTGTCTCTCTTTCTTTCTCTCTCTTTCTTTCTTCCTCCCTTTCTTTCTTACTCTCATTGTTTCTCCCTTTCTTACTCTCCTTTTCTTCTCTTTTTTCTCTCTCTTTCTCTCATTCCTTCTTTCTCTCCTTCTTTTCATTCTTTCCTTTCTCTTTCTTTCTCTCTTTTCTTTCTTTCTCTCACCCTTCCCTCGATCATTCTGTCACTGTCCATGCCACCATTTATTGCCTCTTGCTAATTGCCATGAGAAGGTGGTAAGTCTCTTTCTCGAACCATTGTAGCCTGGGTGGCGTACGGCTTGTAGTAAACCCTCCGGGATTTAATGATTTAATGACCATGAATCCCCCTTCTCTAATTGGTGCGGGTGTCCCTTCTTACAGGGAACCTTCTTTGGTTCTGGCACACATGGTCAATTGTAATGCCTCTGTCTTGTTCTAAGATCAATCTTTCAATTGTCCTGCACCTGAGGGGGACATACAGCCTAAATGAAAATGAGGGCCATCATTAACTAAGTGCATGAGGTGGATGGGAAGGAGCAGTTTATGTGGATGGGATGGAGCATATGCAATGAGTAATTTGGGGAGGCTTTGCTCCCTTCTCATAGTCTCAGTCCATGGGAGTGGGATTGGAGCCAGGACAAATGGGCAGAAGTGGGTTCTGCAGATGCTGGAGATTAGAGTCAAGGTTAGAGTGGTGCTGGAAAAGCACAGCAGGTCAGGCAGCATCCAAGGAGCAGGAAAATCGACATTTCGGGCAAAAGCCCTTCATCAGGACAGATAGTACAGCCCATGTTTATGGTCAGTCATGCTGCACCCCCAATATATTAATGACGGAGTAGCAAGTGTCGTCCAGGTCTTTGGTGGCACAGAGTGAGCTGATGCAGTAAAGGAGATTTGCAGAACCATCAATTCAGAGACAGTGATAGATTATATGAAGGAATCAAAGAGCAACCAACAGATTGTGAAGCACCCCATTTCTATAATTCATGCACAAGATACAGGCAAGGCCAACATTTATTACCCAGAGGGTAATGAAGAGCCAACCACATTGCTGTGGGTCTGGAGTCGCATGGAGGCCAGATCCTGTGGGAATGACAGTTTTCTTTCCAAAAGTGAAGGAACACATTAGTGAACCCGGAGAGGTATTCCATCTCTAAGAATCATTAACAGTTTCATGGTCATCAGTAAACTCCAGATTAGTGACTGAATTGAAATTCCAGCAGCTGCAACAGGGGAGTTTGAGCATGACCTGGGTCTGCGGCATTAACGATCTCGTGACAGTAACACGAGGCCATCATTCCCACCCACACTAGGGCATTGCTTGGATCTGGAAAGCTAGAACAGCAAAGTCAGAGTCCGATTGCCATCGACTGATGGGACAGGCTAGAGGGGCTGGATGGTTTGCTCCCAATTTGTATGTTCCCTTGTCATTGAATAAAGCACTTGTCTGACAGCAGAGGAGAGGACAAGATGGAGTTCAGGTCATTAAGCAAGGAGATAATAGATTCATGGAGATTAATGAGGAGTTTGGCAGGTTTCCAGACTTGTTCCTGTGAGGAATGATTGGGATTGACTGGACGTTCGAGGGTGTGTGGAAAGGTGTCCAGGTTTGGGTGTTTTATTATTTGATGGAGGGATTGACCTCAGTAGAGAATTTAAGAAGCAGGGTATGTAAATTGGAATGATTTAGCAGGTGTACATGAAGGAGAGGCAAGGAGCCATCTTTCATCTGGAGAGTGGTGAGGTCCTAGGACCCTAGGACCCTTGCCTGATACAAGGTTGGAGGAAAGCAAGCATGATTTTGAAAAATACAGGTCAAAGCAATCCAATTGCATCCTCTCTGGAGCTAGGGACAAAGAGCTGGAAAGTGAGATTGGTATTTTCTGGTTGGAACAGACACAGGCTGAAAGGCTTCTCTCTTTGTCAAGATATATTGATGTTTCTCTGCTGAAGCCATGGGCTATCAGAGGGACTTTGAGACAGCTGAGCCATTTAGTATGATCATGGCTGATCATCCAATGCAGTCCCACAGTCTTCCATGGCTTTATCCCTCAGAACTTTATCCATCTCCTTCTTTTAAACATTCAATGTTCTGCCTTGACCACTTTCTGTAGCAGAGACTTCCACAATTCCCCACTCACTGGATGAAGACATTTCTCTTCATGTAACTCCTAACTATCCTGAGCCTGCTTTCCCAGATTCTGGACTTCCCATTCATCGGGAACATCTCGTCCTCAGTTGGAATTTTATTGCAACGTATTATAAGGGGCTCTGAGGAAGGGTCACTGGACCCGAAACATGAGCTCCGATTTCTCTCCAGGGCTGAGGGGTGACCTTATGGAGGTTATAAAATCATGAGACGCATTGATAGGATAAATAGACAAGATCTTTTCTCCAGGTTAGGGAATCCAAAACCGAAAGGGATAGGTTTAAGGTGAGAGGGGAAAGTTAAAAAAAGATAACCTTTTCACGATGGTGCGTTTATGGAATGAGCTGTCACAGGAAGTGGTGGAGGTTGGTATAATTACAGCATTTTAAAGGCATCTGGATGGGTATATGAATAGGAAGGATTTAGAGGGATATGGGCCAAATGCTGGCCAAAGTGAATAGATTAATTAAGGATATCTGTTTGGCATCAACGCGTTGGAATGAAGGGTCTGTTTCCGTGCTGTACACCTCCATGATTCTATGCTGCCAGACCTGCTGAGACTTTCCAGCAATGTCTGTGTTTGTTTTAGAATTTTATAAGTTTCTTTGAGATTTCCCACCACCACCTCCATTCCTCCACCCCCAGTGAAAACAATCCTAACTGATTGATTCTTTCTTCATAAGTCAGCCGTGCTATCCCCAGGAATCAGTCTGGTAATCCTCTGTTGCACTCCATCCATTGCCAGAACATCCTTCCTCAGATGAGGAAACCAAAACTGCCCACAATACTCCATGATGTGGAGGAGCCAGCATTGGGCTGGTGTGGAGAAAGTTAAAAATCAAACAATACCAGGTTTTAGTTGAACAGGTTTATTTGGAAGCACTAGCTTTTGGAACACTGCTCCTTCATCAGGTGGTTGTGGAGTATAAGATCATAAGATACAGAATTTTTAGCAAAAGATTACAGTGTGCTACAACAAACCTGGATTGTTCAGTCTTTCATCTTTTAGAATGGGTTGCAGGTTTCAGTTCATTAATGTGTAAATCTCAGAACTTCATTTAAACCACCTTCTTGAGATAACTTAAGGTTTTATAACAAATGGTGACATCTCAGCTCGAGCAATGCATTAAAGATGTGAGGTTAGAGTCTGTCTGTATCCCTGAGTCAGACTGGTTCTATTTCCAAAGTGGAATTTACAAAATAATACATGTATTGACTGCCTGCAGATTGTGGATTTTTTGAGCAAAACAGAAATTACCTGCAAATATAATTCTGAACATACAAACAGACCTATATGTGTGTGTGCATGCATGAGAGGGAGAGAGAGAGAGAATGCGTGTGAGTGTGTGTGTGATTACACGTGAGAGAGTGTGTGTTTGTGTGTGTGAAAGCTTGGTAAAGTGTGTGTGGGCGTGATGGAGTATAAACCTGTGAGAGGGCACATGTGTGGATGTGAGTATGGGGTATGTATGTGTGTGTATATGAGAGAGGGTCTGTGTGTGTGTGTATGCATGTGTGAGAGTGACAGAGACTGTCTCATGTACTGGGGTCACCAATAGTGTGACATGAACCCAAGGTACTAGTTGAGACCATCCTCAAAGGTACTAAACTTGGTTATCAGC
Organism: Chiloscyllium plagiosum; assembly: GCF_037043375.1. Classification (NCBI taxonomy): domain Eukaryota; kingdom Metazoa; phylum Chordata; class Chondrichthyes; order Orectolobiformes; family Hemiscylliidae; genus Chiloscyllium; species Chiloscyllium plagiosum. The sequence goes on from NW_028270182.1 coordinate 16,223,267, forward strand.
CCCTGCTTGGCCACTTTGCATTGTTGACTGCCTTGGAGGATGGTCACCCAAAGATCCGAGGCTGAACCGCTGAAGTGTTCCCCGACTTGGAGGGAACACCCCTGTCTGTTGATCGTTGCACTGTGTCCATTCATCCATTGTCATAGCGTCTGCCCGGTTTTGTCAATGTACCATGTCTAAAACACCCTTGCCTGCATTGTATGAGATAGACAATGTTGGTTGAGTCACATGAGTACCTGCTGTATATATGTGGAGAGGTGTCCCCATGTGTACTGGTGGTAACCATGTCGACACTCTGACATCTCTTGCAGCAGCTGCTGTGAGTGGGTTGTACATTGTTGTGGCCAATGCTGTCCTGAAGGCTGGGCAGTTTGCTGTGAACAACAGTCTAAGTTTTGGCAGTTGTTTATAGGTGAAAAGTGGAAGCTCTTGGTGAGGTGTTCATCCTCATCGATAATGTGTTGCAGTCTGTGAAGAATATGGTGTCGTTTCTCTGCTCCTGGGAAATACTGGACAACGAAGGGTACCTTATCGGTTGCATTCCATGTCTGAGGAGGTCATTACAGTTTCTCACTCTGGCATATTGGAACTGGCAATTGATGAGTTGAGCGTCATATCTTGTTCTTATAAGGGCATCCTTATGCAACTTTAGGTGTCTGTGACATTCCTAGTAATCTGACTAGATCCTGTGTTTGCATACAAAGTGAAGCGTCATGAGGCTATCTGTGTGTTTGTAGTCGAATGAAGTACTGAGGTGCCCATTCTTGATGGAGATGCATGTGTCCAAGAAGGAGATAGATACTAGAGAGTAGTTCATGGTAAGTCTGATGTTTGGATGAAACTCATTGATATCACTGTGTAGTAGTTTGTGACTCCTTGCCATGGATCAAGAGGAAGAAAATGTCGTCATTGTATCTGGTGTATAGTGTTGGTTGGAGGCCCTGTGCAGCAAAGAAGACTTGTTTGAAGTTGTGCATGAAAATATTGGCACATAGGAGTGTAAATTTGGTCCCCATGGCTGTTCTGTGTGTCTGGATGGAGAACTGGTTGTCAAAGGTGAAAACGTTGTGGTTGAAGATGAAGCCGATGAGTTGTAGGATGGTGCTCGGAAATTGGCAGTTGTTGGTGTTGAGTACTGAGGCTGTTGCTGCAATGTGTCATCATGGGGGATGCTGGTGTAGAGTGCAGAAACATCCATTGTGACGAGGAATGTTTCCGGTTCAACTGGTCCGTGGGTGCTGAGTTTCTGTAAGAAATTTGTAGTGTCATGACAGAAGCTGGGGATCCCCTGTACAATGGGTTTCAAGATGCCCTCGACATAGCCAGAGAGGTTCTCACACAGGGTCCCATTGCCTGATACAATGGGACGTCCTGGTTTGTTAGCTTTGTGTATCTTTGGAAGGCAGTACAAGTCCCGTACATGAGAACTATATGGGATGAGGACGCGTAGGGAACTCTGAAGGACTGGATCAAAAGTCCTGATCAATGTGTTTAGTTCATAGGTGTGTTCTTTGGTCGGCTCAGCCATTTAGTTGCGTGTAATGTTCCTGGTTGTTCAATTGTTCGTACACTGCCTTGCCGTAGTCCATTCTATTCTAAATGGCGGTGGCTCCTCCTTTATCTGCTGGTTTGATGACAATGTTGCGATTGGTTTTGAGAGCATGGATGGCATTGCGTTATGATCAGGTGATGTTTTGCTCTTCCTTGTGGGTGCGTCTGATGAATCTAACATTCATATATTTCCTGGTGGTTTGGGCATACATGTCAAGCCCAGGGTGTGTATGGCAGGTACTCATGTGATTCGGCCAACGTTGTCTATCTCATACACTGCAGGAAAGGATGCCCTGGGGCATGTTACATTGGCGAGACCAAGCAGACGCTATGACAATGGATGAATGGACACCGTGCAACAATCACCAGACAGGGGTGTTTCCTCCCAGTCGGGGAACATGACAGTGGTCAGGAACATTCGGTCTCGGATCTTTGGGTGACCATTCTCCAAGGTGGACTCTGGGACAGGCAACAATGCAAAGTGGCTGTGATAGGCTGATAGAAAGTTTGGTACCCATGGGGATGGCCTCAACCAGAACTTGGGTTCATATTACACTACAGGTGGCCCACTGCATGAGACTCTCTCTCTCTCACACACACACACACTCATGCAAATCCTCTCTCATACAAACAATCTGTTTCATACACACACAAATATACACACCCACACACACACCCTCTCACAGGCTTATACGCTAGCACACTCCCACACATACTTTACCAAGCTTTCACACACACACACAAACACACACTCTCTCACATGCATTCACACGCACGCATTCACATGCACACACTCACATGCACACACTCACTCACTCTCTTTCGCTCTCACATGCACGCCCACACACATATAGGTGTGCATAATTATATTCACAGATACATTCTATTTTGCTCAAAAAATCCACAATCTGCAGGCAGTCAATGCAGGCAGTCAATCCATGTAACATTTTGTAAATTCCACTTTGGAAATGGATCCAGTCTGACTCAAGACTGAAATACAGACAGACTCTAACCTCACAGCTTTAATGCATTGCCCGAGCTGAGATGTCACCTTTTGTTGTAAAACCATTAGTTAACTCAAGAAGGTGACTTAAAAGAAGTTCTGAGATTTACATATTAATGAACTGAAACCTGCAACCCATTCTAAAAGTTGAAAGACTGAACAATCCAGGTTTGTTCAATATATCACTGTATGACACTGTAGTCTTTTACTATAAATTCTCTATGCCTGATGAAGGGCTTTTGCCCGAAACATTGATTTTCCTGCTCCTCGGATGCTGCCTGAACTGCTGTGCTTTTCCAGCACCACTCTAACCTATAAATTCTGTGTCTTCTGATCTTATACTCCATAACCATCTGATAAAGGAACCGTGTCTCCACAAGCTGGTGCTTCCAAACAAATCTGTTGGACTATAGCCTGGTGTTGTTTGATTTTTAACTTTGTCCACAATACTCCAGCTATTGTCTCAGCAGGGCCCCTGCACAATCGCAGCAAGACATTCCTGCTCCTGTACTCCAATCCTCTTGCTGTCTATGTCATACACTGCAGGCAAGGGTGACCTGAAGCATGGTGCATTGACGAGTCCAGGCAGACTCTACGACAATGGATGAATGGAGACTGCGCAACAATCAACAGACAAGGTCTTCCTTCCCAGGTGAGGAACACTTCAACGGTCTAGGACATTCAGCCTCAAGGTGATTGGGTGACCATCCTCCAAGGTGGACTTTGGGACTGTCAACAATGCAAAGTGGCCAAGCAGGGGTTGATAGCCAATGTACCCCTTGTGTTCCTCACTGCCTGCTGCCCTACAATGCCACATTTCAGCCACTGGTGTACAACGACACCCAGGTCTCACTGTCCTTTCCCAACCTATCACCAGTCAGAAAATAATCTGCCTTCCTAGTTTTGCTACTCATTGTACATAGAACATAGAACATTACAGCGCAGTACAGGCCCTTCGGCCCTCGATGTTGCGCCGCCCTGTCATACTAATCGGAAGCCCATCCCACCTACACTATATTCCATGTACGTCCATATGCCTGTCCAATGACGACTTAAATGCACTTAAACTTGAAGTTGCAGGCAAAGCATTCCATACCCTTACTACTCTCTGAGTAAAGAAACTACCTCTGACATCTGTCTTATACCTAACTCCCCTCACTTTAAAGTTGTGTCCTCTCGTGTTTGCTGTTCCCATACTTGGAAAAAGGCTCTCCCTGTCCACCCAATCTAACCCTCTGATTATCTTGTATGTCTCTATTAAGTCACCTCTCAACCTTCTTCTCTCTAATGAGAACATCCTCAAGGCCCTCAGCCTTTCCTCGTAAGACATTCCTTCCATACAAGGCAACATCCTAGAAAATCTCCTCTGCACCCTTTCCAAAGCTTCCACATCCTTCTTATAATGCGGTGACCAGAACTGTACACAATACTCTAAGTATGGCCATACCAGAGCTTTGTACAGCTGCAGCATTACCTCCTGGTTCCGGAACTCAATCCCTCTATTAATAAAGGCCAAAACACTGTATGCCTTCTTAACAACACTGTCAATCTGGGTGGCAACTTTCAGGGATCTGTGTACATGGACACCGAGATCTCTCTGCTCATCTGCACTCCCAAGAATCTTACCATTAGCTCAGTACTTTGCATTCTGATTACTCCGTCCAAAGTGTATCACCTCACACTTGTCCACATTAAACTCCATTTGCCACCTGTCAGCCCAGCTCTGCATCCTATCTATGTCTCTCTGCAACCTACTACATCCTTTGTCACTATCCACAACTCCACTGACCTTAGTGTCGTCCGCAAATTTACTAACCCACCAGGTCATTTATAAAAATGTCGAACAGCAGTGGACCCAACGCCGACCCTTGCGGTACGCTGCGAGTAACTGGACACCAAGATGAACATGTTCCATCAGCTACAGGAGGAAGTGAGGTCTGCAGATGCTGGAGATCAGAGCTGAAAATGTGTTGCTGGAAAAGCGCAGCAGGTCAGGCAGCATCCAGGGAACAGGAGAATCGACGTTTCGGGCATACGCCCTTCTTCAGGAATGAGGAAAGTTTGTCCAGCAGGCTAAGATAAAAGGTAGGGAGGAGGGACTTGGGGGAGGGGCGTTGGAAATGCGATAGGTGGAAAGAGGTCAAGGTGAGGGTGATAGGTCAGACTGGGGTGGGGGCGGAGAGGTCAGGAAGAAGATTGCAGGTTAGGGAGGCGGTGCTGAGTTCGATGGATTTGACTGAGACATGGTGGGGGGAGGGGAAATGAGGAAACTGGTGAAATCCGAGTTCATCCCTTGTGGTTGGAGGGTTCCTAGGCGGAAGATGAGGCGCTCTTCCTCCAACCGTCGTGTTGTTGTGGTCTGGCAATGGAGGAGTCCAAAGACCTGCATATCCTTGGTGGAGTGGGAGGGGGAGTTGAAGTGTTGAGCCACAGGGTGGTTGGATTGGTTGGTCCGGGTGTCCCAGAGGTGTTCTCTGAAACGCTCCGCAAGTAGCCGGCCTGTCTCCCCAATATAGAGGAGGCCACATCGGGTGCAGAGGATGCAATAGATGATGTGTGTGGAGGTGCAGGTGAATCTGTGGTGGATATGGAAGTTTCCTTTGGGGCCTTGGAGGGAGGTGAGGGGGGAGGTGTGGGCGCAAGTCTTGCACCTCCTGCGGTTGCAGGGGAAGGTGCCGGGAGTGGAGGTTGGGTTGGTGGGGGGTGTGGATCTGACGAGAGAGTCACGGATGGAGTGGTCTTTACAGAATGCTGATAGGGAAGGGGAGGGAAATATATCCCTGGTGGTGGGGTCCGTTTGGAGGTGGCGGAAATGACGGCGGATGATGCGCTATACATGGAGATTGGTGGGGTGGTAGGTGAGGACCAGTGGGGTTCTGTCCTGGTGGCGGTTGGAGGGGCGGGGTTCAAGGGCGGAGGAGCGGGAAGTGGAAGAGATGCGGTGGAGGGCATCGTCGACCACGTCGGGGGGGAAATTGCGGTCCTAGAAGAAGGAGGCCATCTGGGTTGTACGTTTTTGGAACTGGTCCACCTGGGAGCAGATGCGGCGGAGACGAAGGAATTGGGAGAATGGGATGGCGTTTTTACAGGGGCCAGGGTGGGAGGAGGTGTAGTCCAGGTAGCTGTGGGAGTCGGTCGGTTTGTAGTAGATGTCCGTGTTTATTCGGTCGCCTGAGATAGAAATAGAAAGGTCGAGGAAGGGGAGGGAGGAATCTGAGACTGTCCAGGTGAATTTGAGGTCGGGGTGGAAGGTGTTGGTAAAGTGTTATATCCTACAAAGAGGCTGGGGCCCATGCGGGTGCCCATGGCTACTCCTTTCGTTTGGAGAAAGTGGGAGGACCGCAACTACACTGGCCCCTCCCCCCACCTTTTCCTCCGCTACATTGATGACTGTATTGGCGCCGCCTCGTGCTCCCACGAGGAGGTTGAACAGTTCATCCACTTCACCAACACCTTCCAACACCAATTTCTCCCTCCACTTCCTCGACCTTTCTATTTATATCTCAGGCGACCGAATAAACACGGACATCTACTACAAACCGACCGACTCCCACAGCTACCTGGACTACACCTCCTCCCATCCTGCCCCCTGTAAAAACGCCATCCCATTCTCCCAATTCCTTTGTCTCTGCCGCATCTGCTCCCAGGAGGACCAGTTCCAAAAACGTACAACCCAGATGGCCTCCTTCTTCAAGAACCGCAATTTCCCCCCCGACGTGGTCGACGATGCCCTCCACCGCATCTCTTCCACTTCCCGCTCCTCCGCCCTTGAACCCCGCCCCTCCAACCGCCACCAGGACAGAACCCCACTGGTCCTCACCTACCACCCCACCAATCTCCATGTATAGCGCATCATCCGCCGTCATTTCCGCCACCTCCAAACGGACCCCACCACCAGGGATATATTTCCCTCCCCTTCCCTATCAGCATTCTGTAAAGACCACTCCATCCGTGACTCTCTCGTCAGATCCACACCCCCCACCAACCCAACCTCCACTCCCGGCACCTTCCCCTGCAACCGCAGGAGGTGCAAGACTTGCGCCCACACCTCCCCCCTCACCTCCCTCCAAGGCCCCAAAGGAAACTTCCATATCCACCACAGATTCACCTGCACCTCCACACACATCATCTATTGCATCCTCTGCACCCGATGTGGCCTCCTCTATATTGGGGAGACAGGCCGCCTACTTGCGGAGCGTTTCAGAGAACACCTCTGGGACACCCGGACCAACCAACCCAACCACCCTGTGGCTCAACACTTCAACTCCCCGTCCCACTCCACCAAGGATATGCAGGTCTTTGGACTCCTCCATCGCCAGACCACAACAACACGACGGTTGGAGGAAGAGCGCCTCATCTTCCGCCTAGGAACCCTCCAACCACAAGGGATGAACTTGGATTTCACCAGTTTCCTCATTTCCCCTCCCCCCACCATGTCTCAGTCAAATCCATCGAACTCAGCACTGCCTTCCTAATCTGCAATCTTCTTCCTGACCTCTCCACCCCCACCCCAGTCTGACCTATCACTCTCACCTTGACCTCTTTCCACCTATCGCATTTCCGACGCCCCTCCCCCAAGTCCCTCCTCCCTACCTTTTATCTTAGCCTGCTGGACAAACTTTCCTCATTCCTGAAGAAGGGCTTATGCCCGAAACGTCGATTCTCCTGTTCCCTGGATGCTGCCTGACATGCTGCGCTTTTCCAGCAACACATTTTCAGCTCCATCAACTACAACCCTGTTTTATTTCAGCAAGCCAATTACTGATCCAAACTGCTATGTCTCCCGCAATCCCATTCCTCCGCATTTTGTATAATAGCCTACTGTGGGGAACCTTATCAAACGCCTTGCTTGTAGATTAAAAAATTGAGAGAAAATCTTATCAAGAGATCCAATAAATATACAACAGAGAGAAGTAATGGCTGATGATACATTAGTCATTTGGAAATCCAGTCCATGGAGACTGTTAGCTAATCTCTTGATGCTGCTCCCTGCAAACAGTATGAAAGCAGCTTAATTACCCAGCTAGGGAACTCCTGCAGTATTAAATGTTCTGTCTTGAATCAGCAACTTACTACTGTCTATGACTCTGTCAGAGACAGATGTTGTAATTTTTTTTGAAGCATGTATGAAACATTTATTGACGTGATCTATGCTTTTTATTACCCTTTCTTGGCTGCTGTTGGAGTTCCTGGTGAGTGCACATCAGAATTTACCAAATAATTGAATCTGGGGTTACCTGCATTGCCTTTGTCTCTCTGCGACACCATGTTTAAGTTTAGGTTTGTATTGTTTTTTCCTAGCAACTGTTTGTAAACAAATTGGGACATAGATAAGCTGCAAAGCTGGGCTGAGAGGTGGCAAATGGAGTTTAATGTGGAAAAGTGTAATGTTGAAAGGAGTAACAGGAATGCAGAGTACTGGGCTAATGGTAAGATTCTTGGTAGTGTAGATGAGCAGTGAGATCGCAGTGTCCATGTACATAGATCCCTGCAAGTTGCCACTCAGGTTGATAGGGTTGTTAAGAAGACATATGGTGTACTAACTTTTATTAGTAGAGAGATTGAGTTTCAGGGCCATGAGGTCATATTGCAGCTGTACAAAACTCTGGGGTGGCTGCACTTGGAGTGTTGCATACAGCTCTGGTCACCACATTAAAGGAAAGATATGGAAGCTTTGGAAAGGGTTCAGAGGACATTTACTAGGATCTTGCCTGGTATGGAGGGAAGGTCTTATGAGGAAAGGCTGAGGGACGTGAGGCTGTTTTTGTTCGAGAGAAAAAGGTTGAGAGGTGACTTAATCAGAGTATTAGACAGGGTGGACAGTGAGAATCTTTTTCCTCATATGGTGATGGCTAGCACGAGGCGGCATCGCTTTAAATTGAGGAGTGATAAATATGGGACAGATGTCAGAGGTAGTTTACTTACTCAGAGAGTAGTAGGGGTGTAGAACACACTGCCTGCAACAGTAATAGACTTGACAAGTTTAAGGGCATTTCAATGGTAATTGGATAAATATATAGATGAGAATGGAATAGCGTAGGATAGATGGGCTTTAGATTAGATCCACAGATCGGTGCAATATTGAAGGCCGAAGGGCCTGTACTGTGCTGAAATGTTCTATGTTCTATGTTCTAAAGTCTACTGCGTAAATGGTGAGCACTCTGGACTTTAAATCCAGTGATTCAGCAAATCTTGAAAGAATCTCAATTTGTGTTGTCTCACCAAGTTCGTAAACTTGGGTCATGTGAGAGAAACTTGCCAATGAGTGAAGGATAAAATGTGCACTTTGAGCACCTTCACGTTAACTGTATGAGGAGAAATGTCTTTACTCAGAGAGTGCTGACCCTGCCACAGAAAGCAGTTGAGTCCAAAACATTGGATGTTTGCCAGAGGGCTAAAGGGAAGTGGGAGGACAGTATTGAGTTGGATGATCATATTGAATGATGGAGCAGGCTTGAAGGGCCGAATGGCCTACTTCTGCTTCTGTGATTGCTCCGCAATGATCATATCATACTTTGGTATCTTAATGACAATGTTAGTGAGAGTTTGGGGTATGCATGTTCCACCCAAACCACATCCTCTTACTTCCGAAGCAAGTTTTATGATAATTTGGCCCTTGGTTGAGATGGAAGAGGTATCTGGTGAAATAAAAGACGCTGGCAACACCCAGCCCTGGCACTATCCAGAGGGACAATGGACTTGAATTGGACAGTGTAGGTAACAACAGCATGGAAGGGCTGCTTCGACACTAAGGACCTAGAGGATAACATCAGGTTGTAGTTCTACTATCTCCATTCATTCATGGGTTGGGGGCATCACTGGAAAAGCTAACCCCTGTTACCCTTTAAACTCAGTGGCTTACTCAGCCATTTCCGAGGGCAGTTAAAATGAGATGGCAGGTGGAGGAGAAGTTGTATCATTTGGGATTATATTTGCTCGAGTGCAGAAGAATGAGCGTGGATTTTATTGAATCCTGCACAATTCTAAGAAACAAACAAAGCCAAGACTTATACAATTAAAAGTAGAGCATTGGGCGATATTGTCAAACAGAGGGACAGAGGGGTTCAGATAGATAATTCTTTGGGACGTTATGTTGACGATGTACAGGATGTTGGTGAGACCTCTTCTGGAGTATTCTGTCCAGCTCTTGTTACCCTGTTACTGGAAAGATATTATTAAGCTGGAGAGAGTTCAGAAGAGATTTACGAGAGTTATAAGGAGAGGCTGGAGGGGCTGAGACTTTTCACTGGTGTGTAGGAGGTTGAGATGCAACCTTATAGAGGTTTATAAAATAATGAAGGGTGTATATAAGGTGAATAGCAGGTGGCTCTTCCCTAGGACGGGGGATTTGAAGACGAGGGGCCATATTTTTAAGGTGAGAGGAGAACGTTTTAAAACGCCATGAGAGGCAACTTCTTTTGCACAGAAAGTGGTCTGTGTGTGGAACGAACTTCCAGAGGAAGTGACGGATTTGGGTACAGTTACAATGTTCAAAAGACATTCAGGATAGGAAATAGTACATGAATAGGAAATGTTTGGAGTGATATGGGCCAAGCACAGGCAGGTGAGATTAGTTCTGTTTGGGATGATGGTCAGCCTGGACTGGTTGGACATAAGGGTCTGTTTCTGTGTTGGGTGGCTCTATGACTCTATGGCTAGACCAGATAGATACAGGAAGGACATTATTGATAACCAGAGAGTCTGGAACCTGGGGTCAAAGTATAAGGATGTGTGGTAAACCATTTAGGAACTGAGATGATGAGCAATGTCTTCAATGAGAGAGTGAGTTGACTGACAGCACATGAACTACAGCAATTTAAGAAGGCAGCTCACCACCAGCTTCTCAGGGGGAAACTAGGGACCGGTGACAAATGCAGGACCAGTCAGCGAGACCCACATCCCATGAAATAATTTTTAAAAGAATATTGAAGGTGACAAAAAAAAGCATTGAAGAAAATCAATGGATCCTGGAGTTTAAGAATAGACACAAACTGAGAAAGTAAAGGCTTTGTAAAATATTGGTTCCAGCCTTACCTGCTGCAATCCATCCAATGGTCAGATTTTAAGAAAGATGTGGAGGTACAAAATAGGAGATGAAGGTGCTGTGGAAGGGATTTGTGCATTGGAACCAAATATTACCAGAACAGTTCCAGCTTGAACAACTTCAGTCATGTGGAGAGGTTGGAAAGGTTGAGTTACGCAAAACCTGAAAGAACTGCAAGGAGGCGAATATGGAACTGCAAAATGTCATTGAGGAGTGGTCAGAGTGGGTATGCTGATAAAGTCTGATGAAAGCATTCAAAGCCATAAGCTGTGCAGACAGAATAGATGAAGGGAGGCTGCTCCCATTGGGAGCAGGGATGACCATTGAAGGAGACCAATGTAATTGAATAGAGAAAAGGTGGTAATAATGGATTTCTGATTCATACTAAATAAAAGGGTGACACAGTGGCTCAGTGGTTAGCACTGCGGCCTCACAGCCCCAGGGACCTGAGATCGATTCCACCCTTTGGGCGACTTTGTGGAGTTTTCGCATTCTCCCTGTGCCTGCATGGGTTTCCTCTGGGTGCTCTGGTTTCCTCCCACAGTTCAGGGATGTGCAGGTTAGGTAGATTGACCATGGTAAATTGCTCACAGATGTCCAGGCTAGGTGGGTTAGCCATGGGAAATGCAGAGTTTCGGGGGTGGCTCTTCAGAGGGGTGGTGTGGACTCGATGGGTCAAATGGCCTGTTTCCACACACTGTAAGGATTCTATGATTCCTTGAAATGGCTCCTTTCCCAGGAGAAGGGGAAGATGTACCACCTAAAGACATAAGGCCACTGCACCAGGGATAGGATGTTCCAGTAAGTAAAAATTAGACGTCCTGTCAGAATAAGATAAAAGATCGAGCAGCTGGCTCTTGGTTTACCTCCCCTCCTCTCTGCCCTGGTGCTCATTTACCATTCAAATGTCATGGATGGAACTTGATCGTGATTGGATGAATGGTATCACATGTACTATCTGTGACTGGAAAATTCAAATAACAGAATCCCCATGTAAAAAGGATATAAAAACCAAACCTTTTGTGACAGTTCGGAGAGATTCCCTTTTCCCAGAGGGGGAAGAACGTGTCTCCCTTGCATGTGGACTTAAAGGAAAAGAACAGTGAATGCAGTCTGCCAGGAAATGGGAGAGGGAGAGCTGCTTTTGTACAGAGCTGTCAGGGACCTGGCTGTCTCCCTCTGGTGTTGCCAACTTTTCACGATTCAGGATTCATTGATGGTTGGAGATCTTGTCCTTCTGATGTTGATTGAAATAAAATGTTGGTAATGACTGCATGCACAGCTCCCTTCCTCCTCTTTAAAGTTATGTGAGACTACTCAAAATGTGAAATTTAAAATTCATGCCACGTCATTTCTTATTGTCAGTCCCTTTCTGTGTCTGAGCTTTTTCCAACTTAATTCCTGAAATGTCTAGCTCTGTTTGAAAAGTGTAAAATTCCTCCCAACTGCAACAGTAGCTCCCTATCTAACCTGCTAGTTGCCGTTAATAACTTGTAATGATGTGTGTATCTCTAGTATTGTACGAGTTTATTGTCCATCCATTGTTCTTGAGGCTATGGCAGACCTTACTCTGAGATGTCGTACAAATTCGAATCTTACTGGATTATTCATAGAGCAATGAAGAACCAAATATGATTTGGTGAATCTGAACAATCTAGACATAACTAAAATCAAAGCCGAAAAGTGTGGTCTTGGAAAAACACAGCAGGTCAGGCAGCATCCGAGGTGCAGGAGAGTCGGCATTTCAAGCACAAACCCTTCATTAGGAATCCGTTTGAGTAATGGGCTGGATGTAGTGTAGTGGTTGTGTCAATCAGATGATTAATTAGGTTAATATTCAGGGAATATGGTTTCAAATCCCACCCTGGCCGATGGTGACATTTCAGTTCAATAAAAATGGGAACCATGGCCAAATTTTGCAAAGACCAACCTGGGTCTCTAAGACTCTTTAAAGAAGAAAGTCTGCTGGTTTCACCTGGTCTGGCCTATACATAATTCCAGACTGCACCCAATATGTGGTTGACTCTGAACTGAATCCCCCAGCAATAAATGTTGGCCTGGCTAGTGATGCCCATATCCTGTGAAGGAATAAAGTAAAAACTTAGACCATTACTTTTCCCATGGGGCATTAGTGAACCAAATTAGCTTTATGGTAAGCCAACACTTTCCTGGTCACTATTACTAACATGAGCTCACACTTCCATATCTGGTCAACTAATGTACTTTGCTCTGTTACTACCAGGTTAAATAAAGGGTGGAGCTCATATCAGTGACTGTCTGATATACTGTTGTTGCATTTGATTTGTCACCATCCAAATAAGACAAGTCCAACTGGCTGGTGGGATCTTCCAGTGTTTGCTCTCCAACTCAAGGCAAAAATGTCTACTGCCAGGAATAAGCATGGAAAACATTTTCTCACTTAGTTTCTCACCTATGGTTGGCTTTTTACTTTAAAGTAAACCAAATCCAGTCCCTAACATTCAAATGTAGTTATGGGTGAGGGTTGCTGATAATGTTACTGTCCTGAACACAATCCTTCAAATCAGTTGGCTTTGCATTTACTTAAACAGTGTAAATGCAAGAGACTAGAGAGAAAATCAATTTGGAGAGGATCCATTGAAAATATTATATGCTATGGACCTTGCTTTAGCTGACAGTTTTATCACTTGTATTTTATTGCACCTTGCAGTGAACTTGGTGACAATCTGGATTTTACCTCAGGGAAAATGCGGTCTCTCGAAATGCATCACACTCTACCTGGTGGCCATGGCAGCTGCGGATCTGATGGTGGTGATTACAGAAGTGATCCTGAAACGCACTCTTTCCTTTTACTTCCCAGATTCTTCACTGAAAATCACCCCTGTGTGCAGCTACATTATTGTCCTGATCTGTATGGCAAGGGACACATCGGTTTGGCTAACTGTCACTTTCACTCTTGATCGGTTCATAGCGATCTGTCACCAGAAACTGAAAGCAAGGTATTGCACTGCAAAGACAGCAGCTTCAGTGATTGCAGTGCTGTGTCTACTGTTCTGTCTGAAGAATATCCCCTGGGTTTTCACTTTGCAACCTGCCTACATCATTGACAACATACCATGGCAGTGCCAGTTAAAACCCATATTTTACACATTGCCCATGTGGATTGCATATGATTGGGTACATCGGCTCCTAACCCCTGTGTTGCCTGTTATCTCTATTTTACTTTTCAACGCTCTGACAGTCCAACACATTTTACAGGCCAACAGAGTACGGAAAGGATTGCTGTCCAAGCAAGGAGGGGATCAGGTGGATCCAGAAACGGAGAACCGAAGGAAGTCCATGATTTTACTCTTTGCCATATCGGGCAGCTTCATCGTTCTGTGGATGCCCTATGTCATTAATTTCTTGTATTACCGAATTACAAGTACTTAGATTAGATTAGATTACTTACAGTGTGGAAACAGGCCCTTCGGCCCAACAAGTCCACACCGACCCGCCGAAGCGTAACCCACCCATACCCCTACATTTACCCCTTACATAACACTACGGGCAATTTAGCATGGTCAATTCACCTGACGTGCACATCTTTGGATTGTGGGAGGAAACTGGAGGACCCGGAGGAAACCCACGCAACACGGGGAGAATGTGCAAACTCCACACAGTCAGTCACCTGAGGCGGGAACTGAACCCAGGTCTCTGGCGCTGTGAGGCAGCAGTGCTAACCACTGTGCCACCGACTACACAGGTCCCAATGACCCTGGCTATATTCTGCAGCAGATTGGTTATCTGTTTCAACTGTCCAGTTCTTGTACAAACACATGCATTTATGTTGTAACTCAGGTGAAATTCAGAGAGGAGGTGAAAAAGATTGTAAGCATTCCATTTATGCCAATTCTGAAATTGCTTAAATAAAACTGAGGACGCCAGTTATTGAGCGGTACGGAACTTGTGTACTCATGAAAAGGAATAACTTTCGTCCCTGTGCTCATCAGAACAATTTGGAAGAGTGCCAATTGAGAAGCAAATTGACCTGATTGATATTGGATTTTCCTTTTGAATTGGTGCTCCTGTGAATTGCCCTGACGGATATAAGTTGAGAAATACTTTGACAAATTGTGTACTTTTTAAGCATTAAGGTGACTTGTGAGAATTAACTTGCTTATAAATCTAGATAACTGCAACTGCAAATAATCTGGCAATTGGTCTGAATCAGATCTTGTTGGAGAATGGGATTCTGTAAACTTATGACAGATCGATTTCTATACCACGCACTGATTGACTACTTCCATGGAAATAGGTCTAATCACAGCTGTATTCTGCAACAAGATCTTTGCAACTGAACCCAAACTGTCCACAATACACCAGCTGAGGTCTAACAAGTGTTGTACACCAGTTAAAGCATCATCTCCGTGCTCTTGTATTCTAATCCCCTGTTAATAAAGCTGTAGAGACTGGTACGTTTTGTTAACTACTCTCTCCTGCTCACTCCTACCATCTTCAATGATCTGTGTATGCATATGCACATGGCCCTCTGCTCCTAGAAACAAAGAAAATTGACAGCCCAGCAACAGGCCCTTCAGCCCTCCAAGCCTGAGCCGATCCAAATCCACTGTCTAAACCTGTCGCGCAGTTCCTAAGCATCTGTATCCCTCTGCTGCCCACCTACTCATGCATCTGTCCAGACACATCTTAAATGAATCTACCGTGCCTGCCTCTACCACCTCTGCTGGTAATGTGTTCCAAATACCCACCACCCTCTGTGTGAAGTACTTGCCACGTGTATCCCCCTTAAGCTTTCCACCTCTCACCTTGAAAGAGTGACCTCTCGTTATTGAAAACTTCACCCTGGGAAAAAGCTTGTCTCTATCCACCCTGTCTATACCCTTCATGATTTTGTAAACCTCAATTAGGTCCCCCCTCAATCTCCTTTTTTTGTTAGGAAAACAAACCTAACCTACTCAACCTCTCTTCATAGCTTACACCTTCCTACCAGGCAACCCCATCTCTCCCCCATTTAGAACTGTACCTGCTATTTTATATTGTCTTTCAGCGTTCTTCCAACCAAGACTCAGACTTCTTTGCATTGAACCTCAGCTGTCAACCATCGACCCATCAACATGTCAATGTCCTTGTGGAGTTTCACACTGTCCCCTCCACAATTTACAATTCTTCCCCGTATTATACTATCTGCAAACTTTCAAATTGACCCCAGCAGACCAAGATCCAGTTCATTAATAAATATTGGCGAGAGGTTTTACAGGTAGGTTGATGAACTCAGGACATATTTGGCACGCTGGGATTAGGATGTCATTGCTATTACTGGGCTGAGGGATGGACAGGTCTGAAAGCTCAATAAGGTAAAAACAATGACTGCAGATGATGGAAACCAGATTCTGGATTAGTGGTGCTGGAAGAGCACAGCAGTTCAGGCAGGATCCGAGGAGCAGCAAAATCGACGTTTTGGGCAAAAGCCCTTCATCAGGAATCTAAGTTTCAGATGCTATAAGAAAGATAGAAAGTGTGTGGTATTTTTGATTAAGGAAAGCATTACTGTTGTAACTAGAGAAGGTATTTCTAAAAAAATTGTCTAGTGAAAATATATGGAATTAGAAATAAGAAAGGAAAGCTGGAATTGTACTATAGGCCTCCCAATAGTCAGCAGGAAATTGAGTAACAATAATGCAGAGACATCTCAGATATATGTAAGAATAATAAGATTGTAATAGTAGGTGATTTTAATTTTCAAATCTTTAACTGGGATTATCAGAGAGTTAATGATTTGGATGGTGAAGAATTTGTTATATGTGTTCAAGAAAATTTTCTTTATCAATATGTAAATGTTCCTGCTACAGAAGGAACAAAACTTGACCTTGTTTTGGGTAATTATGGAGGGCAAGTGACTGAAGTAATAGTTGGAGAACACTATGGGTCTAGTGATCATAATTCTGTTAGTTTTAATATATTTCTGGAAAGAGTATAATCCTTCCATAGAGGTTAAAGATTTTAATTGGAGTTAGGTAAATTGTAATGGTGTGAGACAAATACTTTCAAAAGCTGGTTGGAGTAGATTGCTTGCAGCTAAAGGGATACCTGCAAAGTGGGGAGTGTTCAAAGGTGTGATAAGTTGTGTTCAGAATTCCTGTTAGAGTGAAGGGTAAGGCTGGTAGGATTATGGAACAACAGAGCTGAAAATGTGTTGCTGGAAAAGCGCAGCAGGTCAGGCAGCATCCAAGGAGCAGGAGAATCAACGTTTCGGGCATAAGCCCTTCTTCAGGAATGAAGAAGGAACAACAGGTAAATAAAGATATCAAGAATAAAAAAGAATCATACATTAGATGTAGACATTAGGTTTAAATAAATTCCTTAAACATTATAAAAATGTAGGGGCATTCTTAAAAGGAAGATCAGGAAGGCAAAGGGGGAATATGAGATAGCCTTGACAGATAAGGTTAAGTATAATCCAAAGAGATTCTACAAATACATTAAGAGTAAGAGAGAGTGGAGCCCTTTAAAGTTCATTGATGTTGCCTTTGTGTTGAACCTCAGGACATGGGAGAGATATTAAATGAATATTTGTTTTAACTGCAGACAGAGAAACGCAGGCTCGCGAAATCAAGGATATAAATATTGATGTTTTGAAATAGTTCACATCACAGAAGAGGGAATTCTGGAAGTCTTAGAAAATATAAAGGTGGGTAAATCTTAGGATTAGGGTTAGAGGGGAAAGATTTAAAAGGGTCCTGAGGAACAACTTTTTCACACAGAGGGTGGTGCGTGTATGGGTCAGAGGGTCGGTGCAGACTCAATGGGCTGAATGGCCTCTACCTGTACTCTAGAGTTTCTATGATTCTATATAACACTCTATGATTCCGTACTATAACACTTGCATAATGTGGACTGTCTCTACGGGTTAGTTCCACCAAAATGTATCAATGCATATTGCTCCACATTGTACTTTACCTGGCTGGTTGGACAGGGCTCTGGGTGATTATATTAAAGCAAAATACAGTATGTGTTGGAAATCTGAGCTCAGAATAAAAAGTGCTGCAGAAACTCAGCAGGTCTCGCAGTATCTCCAGAGAGAGCAACAGTATTAGATTAGATTAAATTAGATTTCTTACAGTATGGAAACAGGCCCTTCGTCCCAACAAGTCCACACTAACCCTCTGAAGAGTTACCCACCCAGGCCCATTTCCCCCTGACTAATGCATCTAACATTATGAGCAATTTAGCAAGGCCAATTCACCCAACCCGCACATCTTTGGACTGTGGGAGGAAACTATGTGGAGAATGTGCAAACTCCACACAGTCACCTGTGGTAGGAATTGAACCTGGGTCCCTGGCACTAGCATTTTGAGTCTGATGTATCTCTTGCTCAAAACTTTGTGTTAATATTTGTGCCTGCAGGACAAAAACGTATGCCTCTCTGAAAGTGAAGAAGGTGTTTGGTATGCTTTCCTTTATTGGTTCAAAGCTTTGAGTATAGGAATTGGGAGGTCATGTTGCAGCTGTACAGGACATTGGTTAGGCCACTTTGGAATATTGTGTGCAATTCTGGTCTCCCTCCTATCAGAAGGATGTTGTGAAACCTGAAATGGTTCAGAACTGATTGACAAGGATGTTGCCAGAGTTGGAGGATTTGAGCTGTAGCGAGAAGCTGAATAGGCTCGGGCTGTTTTCTCTTCAGTCAGAGACTGAAGGCTGTCCTTACAGAGGCTTATAAAATCATTAGGGGCATGGATGGGGTAAATAAACAAGGTCTTTTCCCTGGGGTGGGAGAGTCCAGAACTAGAGGCCATAGGTTTAAGGTTACAGTGGAAAAATCTAAAAGGGACCTGAGGGGCAATGTTTTCAAATGGAGGGTGGTACATGTATGGAATGAGCTCCCAGATGAAGTGGTGGTGACACAATTGCAACATTTAAAAGGTGTCTGGATGGGAATACGAATAGGAAGGGTTTAGAGAGATATGGGCAAAGTGCTGGCAAATGGGACTAGATTAGGTTGGGATATCTGGTCAGCATGGACGAGTGGGACCGAAGGGTGTGCTGTTCACCTCTATGACTCTATAACGCTCTGAAAACAGTTTGGGTTGTCCGGATAATTCTTCACACTCAGAATTCCAGAAGCACATTTAATGTCGGGCAGTAAGTTGCAAGTTTTTGCAAACGCGAGCTCAGTGAGAATGATCAGTTCCTTTTTGGTTGTAAGTGGTATACAGCCCTTGCTCCCTTTGACCAACCTGCAGGAATGCTTTGGAATTCACTCTGGTTGCGGGACTCAAAGATGAACCTTGACTCTCCCAGAACTGAAACACCATAGAAAGAGGGAGAGGCCTTTCAGGTCTAATGGCAGGTCACTGCATGAATCACTCACCCTAGTCTGACTCTTCTGCATTTTCCCTTTACCCTAGAGTTAGTTTCCTCTTCACAATACAGACGATACTCTTATGAATACTATGATTGAATCTTGCTCCTCCACATTTGCAGATATTTCTTTCAGGATCCTAATTTTCCCCTGTCTTAAACAGGAAGTCATGTCTCCTTTGCCATTTTGACCAATCATCGTCGATCAGTCCTGTCCGGCCCCCTCCCACCCACGCAAGTCCTTCATCCTTTGATCGATGGGAACAATGTTTCATTTCACAATTTGACCAAGCATCCCATGAGTTTGAACACCTCTGTCAAATCGCCTCTTTATCTCTTCCCCAACAGCAACATCACCAGCTGATCAACTTCACTGAAGCATTTCTTGTCTGAAATAATTAACAGAAGTGTTCTCTGCACCTCCATGTCTCTTGCTTAAATGTTCCAAGTCCTTCAGTGAACGAGAAACTTTATCAATATCTGCTTGTTTTTACAGCTCATTTGTAGCAGTATGTAAAAGATGAGGTAGTGAGGTATCCTTACACATTCAGGCAATACATAGTCTGAATTAGGAAAAGGCTGAAAGTCTATGCAGTTACAAACTTAAACAGATATGATTATGAAGTCAGTTCTAATACAAAGATGATACTTTTAGATTAGATTACTTACAGTGTGGAAACAGGCCCTTCAGCCCAACAAGTCCACACCGACCCTCCGAAGCGCAACCCACCCATACATTTACCCCTTACCTAACACTACAGACAATTTAGCACGGCCAATTCACCTGACCTGCACATCTTTGTGACTGTGGGAGGAAACCGGAGCACCCGGAGGAAACCCACGCAGGCACAGGGAGAACATGCAAACTCCACACAGTCATTCGCCTGAGGCGGGAATTGAACCCGGATCTCTGGCGCTGTGAGGCAGCAGTGCTAACCACTGTGCCACCGTGCCACGCACTAAGCCTTAGGTAATTTTGATGTTGTTAAAAAGTGCTATAAATTGAAGTAAAGCATCAAATCCCTGCAGTGAAACCCACCTAGCCTTCCTTTATTACTGCATGCGGTTATGTTTTTGGTAAGGATTGAATAAATTGAGCTTGTTTAACTTGAACGTTGAAAATTCTCACAATGGAACTCTGATTAGATTGGATTCCCTACAGTATTGAAACAGGCCCTTCAGCCCAACAAGTCCACACCAACCCATTCTCCTCCCCTATATTTACCCTAATGCGATGGGCAATTTAGCATGGCCAATTCACCTGGCCATCTTTGGATTGTGGGTGGAAACCAGCGCACACCCATACAGACACGGGGAGAATGCGAAAACTCCACACAGGCAGTCACCTGAGGCAGGGATCAAACCTGGGTCCCTGGCGTTGGGGGCAACAGTGCTAACCACTGAGCCACCATAGAGACTTTGTCTCTGTGAGACACAAAGGAGCCAGACTGGGACTCTCCACATTAATGCATCAGTGGGTTCTCTTCATTCTGTTCAAAAAACACTTGATCATAGAATCATAAAATCCCTACAGTGTGGAAGCAGGCCATTTGGCCCATGGAGTCCATGCTGACCTTTCGAAGAGCATTCCACGCAGACCAATCCCCCTGGGAGAAAGTGAGGATTGCAGATGCTGGCGATCAGAGCTGAAAAATGTGTTGCTGGAAAAGGACAGCAGGTCAGGCAGCATCCAAGGAGCAGGAGAATCGACGTTTCGGGCATAAGCCCTTCTTCAG
Source organism: Chiloscyllium plagiosum (assembly GCF_037043375.1). NCBI lineage: Eukaryota > Metazoa > Chordata > Chondrichthyes > Orectolobiformes > Hemiscylliidae > Chiloscyllium > Chiloscyllium plagiosum. The sequence continues at coordinate 16,243,944 of NW_028270182.1, forward strand.
GAATGAGGAAGGTGTGCCAAGCAGGCTAAGATAAAAGGTAGGGAGGAGGGACTTGGGGGAGGGGTGTTGGGAATGCGATAAGTGGAAAGAGGTTAAGGTGCGGGTGATAGGCCGGAGAGGGATGGGGGCGGAGAGGTCGGGAAGAAGATTGCAGGTCAAGAAGGTGGTGCTGAGTCCGAGGGTTGGGACTGAGATAAGGTGGGTGGAGGGGAAATGAGGAAGCTGAAGAAATCTGCATTCATCCCTTGTGGTTGGAGGGTTCCTAGGCGGAAGATGAGGCGCTCTTCCTCAAGGTGTCATGTTGCCATGGTCTGGCGATGGAGGAGGCCAAGGACCTGCATGTCCTTGGCGGAGTGGGAGGGGGAGTTAAAGTGTTCAGCCATGGGGCGGTTGGTTTGGTTGGTGTGGGTGTCCCAGAGGTGTTCCACAAGTAGGCGGCCTGTCTCCCCAATGTAGAGGAGGCCACATCGGGTGCAGCGGATGCAGTAAATGATATGTGTGCAGGTGCAGGTGAATTTGTGACGGATATGGAAGGATCCCTTGGGGCCTTGGAGGGAAGTGAGGGGGGAGGTGTGGGCGCAAGTTTTGCATTTCTTGCGGTTGCAGGGGAAGGTGCCGGGAGTGGAGGTCGGGTTGGTGGGGGATGTGGACCTGACGAGGGAGTCACGGAGGGAGTGGTCTTTCCGGAACGCTGATAGGGGTGGGGAGGGAAATTTATCCTTGATGGTGGGGTCTGTTTGGAGGTGGCGGAAATGACGAAGGATGATACAATGTATCTGGAGGTTGGTGGGGTGGTAGGTGAGGACTAGTGGAGTTCTGTCCTGGTGGCGATTGGAGGGGCGGGGTTGATGGCCTCCTTCTTCAAAGACCGTAATTTCCCCTCAGACGTGGTTGACGATGCTCTCCACCGCATCTCCTCCACTTCCCGCTCCTCTGCCCTTGAACCCCACCCCTCCAAACTCCACCAGGACAGAACCCCACTGGTTCCAGTTATGTACAATTATGTACTTTATCACTGCCAGCCAATGGGATTCAATTTTTAGCACAGGAAGGGCATAGAACTTCTAAGGCAATGAGTATAATATTTAATTAATTGATTAATATACATTAACTGCTTGAGTATAAATAAATTAAACTAATTGTGCAATATCTACATCCCTTCTAGTCCTACACCATTCCCCCACTAATAGTTATATTCCATTCCCTGGCCATAATCCGAGATCGTCCAGTTCCTTTTTCAGGATGTTCCCAATGACTGGGATTCCAAAGCCAGGGCTTACAGTCTAAGGATATGGGGGGAGGTTATTGAGGAGTGAGGTGAGGAGTAATACCTTCACCCAGAGAGTGAGGAGCCTCTGGAAGTCTCTGCCTCTGAAAGTGGTTCCGTCCAAAATATTGAATGTTTTCAACAAGTTAGATACAGTTCTTCGGGCTAAAGGGATCAAAGGGTATGGAGAAGAAAGCTGGAATAGGGCAGTGAGGTGATTTAGATCAGAGCCCTGATGTAAAGAGCTGTTACTTTTATTTTTAAAACGAAATTAAAAAGAAACCTAACATTTTAGGGCTTAGAGTGAGCGTGCAAAGGTGAAATTTTGAACCTGATGTCTGGACATCACCTATGAATGATTTAGCACGATGTAATCTGTGTGTTCGGTGGCTGTAAACAATCCCATGCACCAGGGACCTTACTGCATCTCCCTGCTATAAGAACCCCACATTCCCCCCAACATGCCCAGCTGAGAACTGAAGGCCACATCAGCATCAAACCTCAGAAAGGAAGCAGAACTCTTGCAGCAAAACAAGTGATGGATCTCGGTTTCTGGGTAAAGCTGCAGATTTTACAATTGTTTCATGATGTACAAAAGATTTATCCCCTGCTTCTGGCCGCATTTGGTGCCCCAGGTATGTTTATTGTCTGCTCTTACATCAGAAATCCAAGATGGACTGCAGGAGGCATCATAATCTGTCTGAACAGCTCTTGATACTGATATGTTCTGTTTTACGAGAAGTGAATGTAAGATGTTGGATTACTGCAGTTACCAGAAGCCAGGAAGAATTCACGCCAGTGAAATGTTTTGAATCCATCTGACTGTCTGTCTGTCTGTCTGTCTATCTAGCTATCTGGCTGTATGTCTGTCTATCTATCTATCTATCTGTCTGTATGTCTGTCTGTCTGTATATCTATCTATCTATCTATCTATCTATCTATCTATCTATCTATCTATCTATCTATCTATCTATCTATCTGTCTGTCTATCTGTCTGTCTATCTGTCTGTCTATCTATCTGTCTGTCTATCTAACGATCTAACGATCTATCTATCTATCTATTTATCTATCTAACTATCTATCTTACGATCTAACTATCTATCTATCTAACTATCTAACGATCTAAAGATCTATCTATCTATCTATCTATCTATCTATCTATCTATCTATCTATCTATCTATCTATCTATCTATCTATCTAACGATCTAACGACCTATCTATCTATCTATCTATCTATCTATCTATCTATCTATCTATCTATCTATCTATCTATCTATCTATCTATCGATCTAACGATCTATTTATCTATCTATCTATCTATCTATCTATCTATCTATCTATCTATCTATCTATCTATCTATCTATCAATCTATCTATCTGTCTATGTATCTATCTAACGATCTATCTATCTATCTATCTATCTATCTATCTATCTATCTAACGATCTAACTATCTATCTATCTAACGATCGATCGATCGATCTATCTATCTATCTATCTATCTATCTATCTATCTATCTATCTATCTATCTATCTATCTATCTATCTATCTATCTATCTATCTATCTATCGATCTAGTTTCTCCCTGTTGTTCTTTTTTTCTTTCTCTCTGTCTTTCTTTTTCTCTTTCTTTCATTCTTTCTTTTTTTTTGAATTTCTGTTGCAATTAAGTTTGGTTTTGCATGACCCTGATGTGATCTAACTTAACTCAATTTTTTTCAAGAGAAACCGAATCTGATAACATAATACTGTCCAGATTCTGTTCTGTTTCATTATTGTCAGGAATCTCAATGCCAATTCACGTCAGCTGCTGGTATTCCTCACGTAGCTTATCCAATTTCTTTTATAGTCCTGTTCTGTATTACGAGAACAGTCAATGGAATCACAAAGGTTTTACAGAACTGATGAAAAACATTTCATGCTATAGAGTTTGTGCCAGTGAATCATTTTGCTATTTTCTTCTTGCTCACAGTTAACATGGTGATAACCATAATCCTATCTAGGGGAAAGTGTGGTCTCACCAAATGCATAACTTACAATCTAATGGCCATGGCACTGACAGATTTACTGGTTTTTATCATTGACCCAATACTGAGGAGTTTTCCAATAGTTTATGCAGAGCATTTCTTGTTGATAAGAGACATAGCTTGACCAGACAGGCCAATGGGCAGAGAAATGGCAGATGGAGTTTAATTCAGATAAATGCGAGGTGCTGCACTTTGGGAAAGCAAACCTTAGCAGGATGTATACACTTAATGGTAAGATCCTAAGGAGTGTTGCTGAACAAAGAGACCTTGGAGTCCAGGTTCATAGCTCCTTGAACGTGGAGTCGCAGGTAGATAGGATAGTGAAGAAGGTGTTTGGTATGCTTTCTTTTATTGGTCAGAGTATTGAGTACAGGAGTTGGGAGGTCATGTTGCGGCTGTACAGGACACTGGTTAGGCCACTGTTGGAATTTTGTGTGCAAATCTGGTCTCCTTCCTATCGGAAAAGTGTTGCGAAACTTGAAATGGTTCAGAAAAGATTGACAAGGATGTTGCCAGGGTTGGAGGATTTGAGCTACAGGGAGAGGCTGAACAGGCTGGGGCTGTTTTCCCTGGAGCATCAGAGGCTGAGGGATGACTTTATAGAGGTTTACAAAATTATGAGGGACATGGATAGGATAAATAGACAACGTTTTTTCCCTGGGGTCGGGGAGTCCACAACCAGAAGGCATAGGTTTAGGATGAGAGGGGAAAGATATAAAAGAGACCTAAGTGGCAACTTTTTCACACAGAGGATGGTGCGTGTATGGAATGAGTTGCCAGAGGAAGTGGTGGAGGCTGGTACAATTGCAACATTTAAGAGGCATTTGGATGGGTATATGAATAGGAAACATTTGGAGGGATATGGGCTGGGTGCTGGCAGATGGGACAAGGTTGGGTTGGGATATCTGGTCGGCCTGGACGGGTTAGACCAAAGGGTCTGTTTATAAGAATGTGTAATCCTCATGCTGTCTTGCTTTATGCCACTACTGACTGTTCTGTCTGGCTCACAGTCACTTTTACCTTTGATCGTGTTGTTGCTACCAGAAATTAAGACCTAAGTATTGCACTGAGAAAACAGCAGCTATGACACTGCTCAGCTGTTTGAGGAATATTTTCTAGTATTTTCTCTACTCAAGTCCATACTAGCTATCTAACAGTCCCTGGTTTTGTTATGTGACACCGAGGTGTATCTTTTCCTCTGAGCTGGACTGTCGTGGAATTGATATATTACATTATAACACCATCTATCCCATTCCTTTTGATTCTATTTTTCAGTGTGTTGACAGTCAGAAATATTTTAGTGGTGAGCCAGGCCCGTAAGAGACTCCAGCGTTGAAACAGTGGAGAGACTTCCAATGATCCAGACATGGAGAATCAACAGAAATCCATGATTTTGTTGTTTGTCATCTCCAGGAACTTTATTCTGCTGTGGGGTTGTGTTCATGCTTTGTCCTATTCTGAGATGTTTGGATTATTTTGGATACCCCGTTCCTATGCCGATATTTTGTCAGGGAATTGGGAGCATCATGCTCCAGCTCCTGAGCTGCTGCACAAACACTTTTATTGATGCAGTGACCCAGAGGAAAGTTAGAAAGGAGTTGAAGAATTCAGTGGCACTTTCCCCTTCCAAGGTAATGAGTTAAAGCAATGCTAGGGTCTAATCATGATGGAGTTTTGCCTCATCTCGGGTTGCCTACAGGCAATTCTAAACGTTTCAACAAATATCATGTCTCGTACAAAGAACCTCATTCTCAATTAAAATAAACATTAAAAATCTTTATGGATGCAATAAGGAACACAAATAAATTATTATAAAACAAGATGACAGGTGACTTTCGAACATGGAGAAAGTTAACAATTATCTCTGCATGCTTTTCAATGCATGTGACAATAAATTATTTATTCATTCATTCATTCATTCATTCATTCACGATGGGGATCTGGAGGATGTATGTTACTTTGCTTTCCAGAAGGCATTTGACAAAGTGCCACATCAAAAGGTTACCATGCCAGGTGAGAACTCATAGCATTGAAGATAACAGATTAGCATGGACAGACAATGGTTGAGCAATATGGGATAGGATGGGTATAAATTGGTTAGGAAACAGAGGATGGGGATAAATTGGTTAATTTTGGTTTGGCAGCACTTGACAAGTAGCGTGCGACAGGAATCAGTGCTCGGTCCTCGGCTATTTAAGATGTAGCTCAATGACTTGGTAGAAGGGATAATGTCCAGTCATGAAATATTCCGCTTACCCAAAAATAGAAAGGAAGGTGTGACAAACCTGTTCCTTTAAGAAGATTAGATTGCCCTTGGGTTTTTTTCCTGAGAGGTTGTAAATGACACTGGTTCCGGGATGTCTGAGGTTTAATGGATTTTAGGGCCAATTTGTTTACAGCTAACAGATACTGCCTCAGGCAGAAGGCTTTCAAGTTTTGGGGAAAACCTTGTATAATGAAAGGGAGTGGCCAGTTCTAGCAGCTATTCTTTTGGTTTGGAGTTACTGCAACAATAGGTGTGTGAAGAAAAGCAGAACTCTCTCTCCCTGATTTCATTTCTGTAAGAACTTAAGTTTCATTTTTTTTCCTTTTGTGCCAAGGGGTGGATATGGGGATTGTTGCAAGTATTTTCAAACAGCATCATTAAGTTGGGATTGCTGTTGAGTTTTCGGATAGGATAAGTTATTCGGCATTCTGTTTTCTGTTCTTTCTGTTTCATTCAGTAATCTTGTAAATGAATTCTATTTTGTTTAAAGCTGAGTAGTCTGACCACCTGATTCTCTCCTGGGATATCCACAGAAAGCCTAGTTAAAACAAAGAGCAAAGTTAGGGTCTGGGCTACCTGCTTGAAATGTTTCGAGGGGTCTGGCCTGGTTCATAATGAAATTAAGTTGCAAAGAATACATAACGAGAAGGAAGCAAAGGACCCAGGGTTATCTGCAGGCTAAGTTAGTGGTAAATGGTAGATGACACAATGTAGAGAAAATGTGAGCTCAATCTTTGACAATACCTTGCCCCATCATGTCTGCACCAGTCAACAGTGATTTAACTAGATTGATCCCATTTCCCAGTTTTTGGCCCTTCCCCGTCAGCTATAGAAATACAAATGAAGATCTAAATAATGTGTTCTGTTTTCAAATGATGTTATCACAGGACACATCAGAACCCGAACTGCTATCTGGATTGATGACCATAACTCGTTACGTTCCATCTTTAACAAGGTGGTCTCTCACTGAAAATAAGCACACAATATTGGAGGTTTGATTTGGATATGAAAACGGAGGTTTATAAAGCAAAACTGAAGGTAAAATCGAATAAACCAGTCCATTTACATATAAGACAAATTCATAAAGGTTTAAACACACAATCAATGTACAATCCCATTCATCCTGAAACACTCCCCTGTAACTTTACAAAGAAACCTTGCGCAGTTTCCTACGGAACACCTTGTCCAATATTCACACCAGAATCCCTTCCTCGAACATCACAATCGGTTTAAGGTTACTGTGACTGTAGCTTTTGGACTAGAGCCTCTCACAGCTTATTCCTGGAGTTGTCCTACAGCTGAGTCAAAACAAACACATTTTAAATGGTTCTCTAGGGTCTCATCTCAACATGCGGTAGAGGCTCGTGCATTAGCAACATTTAAAAGGCAACTGGATGGGTATATGAACAGGAAGGGGTTTGGAGGGATATGGGCCGGGTGCTGGCAGGTGGGACTAGATTGGGTTGGGATATCTGGTCGGTATGGACGGGTTGGACCGAAGGGTCTGTTTCCGTGCTGTACATCTCTATGACTTTCTGACTCTTTCTGGGACTATAGTTAACTCCTTACTCAAAGGTAATCCAGTTCCTCCCCTTCTCAGGAGCACTGATCATTTCCACGTAAGGACTTCACAGAACTATCCAATTCAAAATAAAATCGAATAGAAGGCTTCTCCCTTTAAGCTAGCATTATTTATCCTTCGCTTAGAAAAAAACCCTCACTTTCCAAACGTTGAATTACCTTACCACACAACGGTCTACCTTGCTAAATCGAGAAACATTCTAAAGTAAAGCCAAATGCATTGGTCTGCCCAAGTAGCTCTTACAAACTGTTGGAAAAAGAATCACCCTGGTAACAGAAATACGAACTACTTAATCAATAACTTTAAACACGCTAAAGCTCTATTTGTTACTCATTCTAAAGTCAAAACCCAACCTTAAAGTGAATATATAAATCAGGCAGTTTATAACACATATACTTAAATGTTATGTAAGTTTCTAACTCAATCACCTTTAGGCAGTGAATTGCAGATCCCCATTACCGTCTCCTCAACTCTCTCCCAATCATCTACTTCTTCCCTTACGTGTATGACAACTAGTTATTCACCTCTCTACGAAGAGAAAAAGTGCCCTCCTATCCATTCTAACAATGTCCTCCATCATCTTAAATACATCTAAAAGGTCAGTCACTGTCTGATGGAATGAAACTGGGATTTTTAAGAGAAATGTCCCACTGGATCCTGTGTTCTCCTTTAACCATCCTGTGATAAGGCAGCAACCACCTCCTGAAATACCAACATGAATTACTTCGGTGCTATAAGACAGGACATGACCAAGTTCTAGGAACCTCTGAAGGATGAAATAATTTAACATTATTGTCCCCAGAGCCCAGGGATGTGCAGACTGGGAGGTTTGGCCTTGGGAAATGCACAGGAATTGTTCTGTTCAAACAGCTAGATAATGCTTACACTGGAAACTGAAGTAATAGCTGAATGTTTCCAAAACCTTCTGTGGAGACTGGGCGAGGGAGGGTTAAAATATCAGGTCCACAAAAACTTAAATATTGTTTCAAAACTGGAGCTTTGAAACAGCCAGTGCCCAGTTATAGGAAGGATATTATTAAACTGGAGAGGATTTAGAAGAGATTTACCAGGATGTTTCAGAGAATGGAAGGTTTGAGTTATACAGAAAGGCTGGAATGAAGGGATCTTTTTCTACTGGAGCACAGGAGGTTGAGAGGCAACCTTGTAGAAGTTTATAAAATAATAAGAGGCATAGATGAGTTAATGGTAGCTGTACTTTCCCTAGGATGGGGGATTTCAAGAGAATGGGGCATGCTTGTAAGGTGCGAGGAGAGAACCAATGTGACAGTTTATTTAGGGATCAGGAACCTATTTTCTCTTTATTGTCGACAGATTGTGTGATTGCACAGAATAACTTAGAAAATAAACTGCAAGTTCTTACAGAAATAAGCTAAACTTTTATACACACTCAGAGAGATAAAACAATCTGTACATATCCATCTCTATTTACATTCACTATTTTTGCACTGGGAACGGGGACTTCAGTTTAGAAGTAATAAAATGAAGAGTGAACAGAAACAAACTGTCCCAGAGAGGGAAAACAAAACTGCTGCTCCTGCAGTGGCGCGGGCAGGCCAGCAGAGGGCGGCATTGTATCACTTTCAACCCAAGAACATTGGAGTGACATCACCGCGCAGACCCTTTGCGCCTTTGCGTCACTCAGGTCAGTGTGAGACTGTCAAACCCAATAGAATGAACAGGGACAGGAGCCAATTGTCCTGAAAAAAAACCTGCCAGTTGTGCAGTGGCGAGGGGAGGCCAGCAGAGGGTGGCATTGGATCACTTTAAACGCAAGAGGGACAGACAGAGACACAAGAGAGTCATCAGATTTTAATTCACTCATTCACTTAAACTTCCCTCCAGGACAAACTGTGTCCCATTGCAGGCAGAGGTGGGCCCCCCCCCCCACACACACATCAACATGACCAACAGCATTATATAAATTTCAATAGAAGAATAGACAGAGAGACAGATAGAGGGACATTAACCCCATTTAATGGATACATTAATGCCAGCACATTCTCAACAGACATGAGGCACAAGCAATAAACGTCAGCTCAGCCGGTGATACCCATGAATGGATTAAAACTCATAAAATTGTTGTCCAATCATGAGTAATGATGGACACTGAGCTTTAGGTTTTGTAAGTGTAAGCTGGTTGGGTTCAGGCAATGAGTGGAAGAGTGAGTGAGAATGAGAGTGAGAGGGCATAAGTGTCCATGAGAATGATGTGTGAACAAGAATGCATGTCAGCACATGTGAAAGTGTGAATATCTGTGTGTTTGTGTGTGTGTGTGTGTGTGTTTCTTTCCAAAACCTTCTGTGTCACATTTGGACATCTTTATGATTCTAACCCACTCATGGGGATCGCTGACTGAGTCGGCATTTATTGCTCCTGCCTCACGTCTGTTGAGAATGCGTTTGCTGGCAAATGGTACCAGGTTCATATCGGATATCTCATTGGCACGAATGAGCTGGACCAAAGGGTCTGTTTCCATGCTGAACATCTCTCTGACTCTACGCGTTGATAAGCTGCTTTCTTAAACTGTTGCTGTTCATGTGCTGTACATACAAGTGCTTACAGTACCATTATAAGAGGACTTTGTAATAGAGGTATTTAAGGAATGGCCATATATTTCCAAAACAGGATGGTGATTGGCTTGGAAGGGAACTTGCAGTGTGCAGTGATCCCATGTGTCTGCTGGTCTTGTCCTTCTCGATGATTGTGGGTTTGAAACAATATGTCTGAGAAATTTTGGTGAATTTCGACAATGTACTTGGTACATATTGCTGCTCCTGAGGGTCAGTGGTGAAAATAAAACAGATGTGGTGGGAATCAAGTGAATTGTTTTATCCTGGATAGCATTAAGGTTCTGAAGTGTTGCTGGATTCTCACTCACTGGGGGGAGTATTCCACCACATGCTGACGTCTGCTGGCAGATGGTGGACACACTTTGGGAAGTCAAACAGTTACTCGTTGCAGTATTCCTAATATCTGACCTCACTGTATTTATATGGATAATCCTGTTCAGTTTCTGGTCAATCCCATGATGTTGACAGTTGAGGATTCAGCAATGCTGACCACATTAAAATGAAAGGAAATTGGTTTGATTCTCTATTGATAGAGATAATCATTGTCTGGCATTTTTGTGGCGTGCATGTTAATTGCCACTTTTCATCCCAAGCCTGGATGTTGACCAGGTCTCACTGCACTTGGATATGGAGTGCTTCAGTCTCGGAGTGTTCACAAACGCCGCTAAACACTGTGTAACCACTAGCTAACATCCCCAATGCTGACCCTATGAGCCCAGTCAGACTCACCCTACCTCTGGAATTCACCTCTTTCTGTCCATGTTTGAACCAAGGCTGTAATGAGGTCAGGAGCTGAGTGGCCCTGGGGCTACCCACACTGGGCGTCACTCGCAGGTTGTTGTTTCACAGTACAGTTGATGAAACCTCCCTCCACATTTTCATGATGGCGATCATATTACTGGGGCATTAATTTGCTGGGTTGGCTTTGTCCTGCTTTTTATGCACAGCACATACCTGGAGAAATGTCCACTCCCTCAGGGAGGTGCCGGTGTTGTAGCTCAGCAGGAACTAGGGGCTGCAGCACGTTCTGGAGCACATGCCATTTGTCCCATTGCTGGAACGTTGGCAGGGCCCCAGCCTTTCCCAGCTGGATCAACCCATCAGCATCTCTGTCTGAAGGTTTCCGTGAAATGGGTTCAGCCTTATCTTTGCGCTGGTATATTTGGGTCTCCACATTGTTGATAATTGGAGTTATTTGTGGAACTTCCTCCTGCAATGAGTTGTTTAATTGTTCACCATCATTCACAACTGAATACAGCAGGACTGCAGGGCTTAGATCGAACTAGTTGATTGTGGAATTACTTAGTTCTGTCTCTCACACACTGCTCATGCACGTTTGGAAAGTGTTGGTGAAGATAACGGCTTGGATATTGTTGTGGAGTAGAGAGCGAGTGGTGTCAGAATTCTGTGGGCATCCAAATTTGAGGAAAATATTCCATAATTCCTCATGGTTAGCAGGGTTGAAGGCCTTTGTGCGACTGAAGAAGTACATGGAGAGAGTTTGCTTCTGTTCCCTGCACCCTGCTTGGATTTGTAACACACTGAAAGTCCTGGCCATCCTGGGTGTACAGTGACAGTAAGAGGAGACTCAGTGATGTATCTGGGTGTGCAGTGATGGTAAGAGTAAGGTCAGTGATAGTTATGGCTGAACATTCACAATAAGAGTGAGATCAGTGTTGGATCCAATTGAACAGAGCCAATACGTGTGAGGTTAGAAATGTATCTGGCTGGACGGAGACAATCAGAGTGAGGTCAGTGATGGATGGAGTCACAGAGTCATACAGTCCTACAGCACAGAGCCAGGCCCTTTGTCCCAATCTGGTCCATGCAACCAAATTTTCATCCACGCAAACCCCATTTCTTGCACTTGGCCCATATCCTTCTCATCCTTTCCTATCCATGCACTTGTCCAAATGTCTTTCAAATGTTGTTAATGTGCCCACTTCAACCACTTCTGCTGGCAGCTCATTCCATATGTGTACCACCCTCAGTGTAAAAAAGTTGCCCCTCGGTATCCCTTTTATTAATTCCCATCTAACCTTAAACTGATGCCCTCTAGTCCTTGATTCCCCAACCCTGTGAAAAAGACTGAGTGCATTCACACTAACAATGCCTTTCATGATCTTATACACCTCCAAAAGGTCCCCCCTCAGTCTCCTATGCTCTAAAGAAAGAAGTCCTAGCTTGACCAACTTCTCCCTTTAACTCAGACCATTGAGCCCAGGCGACATCCTTGTAAATTTCTCCTGCAATCTTTCCAGTTCGGTAACATCCTTCCCATAAATAGGTGACCAAAGCTGAACACCACAGTCCAAGTGTGGCCTCACCGACGTCAGTGGAACTGCAACATAACTTCTTAAGGTCTATACTCAATGCCCTTGTGCCAAAAGCCTTCTTCACTGCCCTATCTCCCTGTAAGTCCACTTTCAGAGAATCATGAACCTGAACTATAAGAACTTGAACTTCTGTTCTACTACACTCCTGAAGGCCCGACCATTCACCATGAAACTCCTACCTTGATTTGACATTCTAAACCTCAATACCTCACACTTATCTATCGTAAACTCCATTTGCCATTTCTCGGCCCACTTTCCCAGCTGATCAAGGTCCTGCTGTAATTTCTGATAACCTTCCTCACTGTTCACAATGCTGCCTATTTTAGAGTCATCAGCAAACTTACTAATTATGCCTTGTACATTCTCAACCAAATCATTGATATTGATATCGATAACAAACAGCAGTAGGGACAGCACCAACCCGAGGCACTCCACTTGTCTCAGCACTCCAATCCAACGAGCATCCTTCCACTATTACCCTCTGCTTCCTATCAATTGTGTAACCAATTTGCCAGCTCCCCCCCCCCAGCTTCCATATGATCTAACCTTCCAGAGCAGCCACCCATGTGAAACCTTATCAAAGGCCTTACTCAAATAGACTACGTCTATTGCCCTGCCCTCGTCAACCATCCTGGTCACTTCATCAAAGAACTCTAACAAAGTTGTGAGGCATGATCTCCATGCTCAAAGCCATGCTGACTATTCCTAATCAAATCCTAACTTTCCAAAAGCATGATCAATATATCACTCAAAATCTTCTCAAGTAACTTACGCACCACAGATGTTAAGCTGACTGGTCTAGAGTTCCTTTGCAGCCTTTCTTGAATAAGGGCACAGCATTCGCTACCCTCCAGTCTTCCGGGACCTCACCCATGGCTAATGATGATGCAAAAATATCAGCCAAGGTCTCTGCAAATTCTTTTCTAGCCTCTCGCGGTGTTCTTTGATCTATCTGGTCAGGACCAGGAGATTTATCCACCTTCATACATTCTAAAGCATCTAACATCTCCTCCACTGTGATATGGAATGTCCCCAAGGTGGGCGGCACGGTGGCACAGTGGTTAGCACTGCTGCCTCACAGCGCCAGAGACCTGGGTTCAATTCCCGCCTCAGGCAACTGTCTGTATGGAGTTTGCACGTTCTCCCCGTGTCTGCGTGGGTTTCCTCCGGGTGCTCCGGTTTCCTCCCACAGTCCAAAGATGTGCAGGTTAGGGTGAATTGGCCATGCTAAATTGCCCGTAGTGTTAGGTAAGGGGTAAATGTAGGGGTATGGGTGGGTTGCGCTTCGACGGGGCGGTGTGGACTTGTTGGGCCGAAGGGCCTGTTTCCGCACTGTAAGTAATCTATCACCACTAACTTCCCAAGTCTTCATGTCTTTCTCCATGGTAAACATAGCGGATAAATATTCATTAAGGACCTCACCCATCTCCTGCTGTTCTACACATACATGTCCACTTTGGTCATCGAGGGTCCCTATTCTCTATAGTTACTCCTTTTCCTTTGATACATTGAGATAATCTCTTTAAATTCACCCTAATCTTCTCAGCCAAGGCTATCTCATGCCCCCTTTTCGCCCTCCCGATTTCCCTCTTCAGTAAACTCCTGTACTCCCTCTATACCTCCAGGGATTCCCTTGATCCCAGCTGCCTGTACCTGAGCCACACCTCAATATCGCTTGTTATCCAGGGTTCCCTATCCCCTCACAGGAACATATGGACCTTGAACGCCAGCTATCTCACTTTTAAAGGCCTCCCACTTGCCAGAGGTTCCTTTACCTGCAAACAAACTACTCCAGTCAACCCCACTTGCTCCTGTCTAATTCCATCAAAATTCACCTTGCCCAAATTAAGAACTTGACCATGTGGACCAGTTTTGTTCTGCACCATAAATATTTTAAAATTAATAAAACTATGGTCACTGGTCCCAAAGTGCTCTCCCACTGTCACCTCCATCACCTCTCCTGCCCTATTTCCCAAGAGTAGGTTGCGTTTTGCCCCTTCCTGAGTAATACCCTCTATATGCTGCTTGTGGAAACTTTCCTGAATGCATTTAACAAATTTCACCCCATCTAAGGTCTTAAACGTTCTGGCAGTCCCAGTCGATGTTAGGAAAATTAAAATCCCCGAATATGACAGCCCTATTGTTCCTGCAAGCCTCCCCAGTCTCCCTGCATATTTGTTCCTCTAATTCCCGTTGACTATTTGGGGTCCTATAGTGCAACTCCAATAACATCACCATCCCCTTCTTATTTCCTATCTCCACCCACAAAGCCTGACTGGATGACCCTTCAGTTATTTCATCTCTGATTACTGCTGTGATACTCGCCTTAATCACGTTAAGCTGCCAGTCCAGTACCCCACCCCCTTAGCTATGTTTTGGTAATGGATATAATAATGGCTAGTCCCATGCACCTATCCACACCCTGAGTTCATCAGCCTTACTTGTCAGCCCTCTTGCATTGAAATAGATGCAATTTAATCCAACAGGCAATACCTTGTTCCCTGTCATGTTCGAGCCTGACCTGTCTCTTAAATGTACAATGTTTGATTAATGTATTTCCTTCCAGCCTCACGCTGGCCTCCCTGCTGTTGAGGATCCCACCCCCTGCCAATTTAATTTAAACTCTGTCTTGTAGCCTCACCAATGTCTGTGCTACTGCAACATAACTTTCCAACTTCTATACTCAATGCCCTTGTGCCAAAAGCTTCTTCACTGCCCTGTCTACCTGTTACTTCACTTTCAGAGAACTGTGAACCTGAACTCCAAGGTCTTTCTGTTCCACTAAGGCCCCTCATTCACCATGAATCTCTGACGCTGATTTGACCTTTGTTATGGACAAGATCCAACCCTTCAAAACATTTTTAAGCAGGTAGCCCAGACCATCACTTTTCTATTTGTTTTAGATAAGTGTATAGTGGATAAACCAGAGAGAATTAGCTGATCCGACTGCCAAGTTTTAAACAAACAATTTATTTACAAAATTACAGCATGAAACACAACGAACTGAAAATAGAATACCTGAACAACTTATCCTATCCGAACCTGACAGGCTATCCTGACTTAATGATGCTGTTCCAAAATACTTGCAACAGTCCCAATAAACAGACCTCTTAGCACAAAGAGTAAAAATGACACAAAAACCTTCCAGGTTATGAAATCAGAAGGGCAGAAAGAGGAACAGTACCAGACTGGACTTGTGCCAGCATCCTTTCTTCATTCACACTGCTGCTGAACTAAGTCTAATCTAAACAAAGGCTGGCAACACAGCTAGCTGGCCTCTCCTCTTTGATTATACCAGTTTTGTTTTAAGACATGAAAGCCTTTGGCCGGAAGCATTCTTTGTTAGGGGTAAACATAAAGGGCCCAAATAAACCATTCAAATCCAGCTTAGCTGGAGCCTGGCCAATTATCTCCTCTCTGGAAAAAAACCTCAAAGGCCCAGTAACCTTGTAAAAGAACCATCATTGTTACACAGACAAGAAATGAAAGACTCAACTTATACATTCTCTCCCAACAATCTTTCACAAGTGTTCATTCTCCATATCCCTCCTGTCCACTTCCAAAAGCAAATTGTAGCCCATGTTTAACTTACTTTCCATCTCAGAGTGGATGTTATTCATCAGTAAATTTCCAAACATGTAATGGTCACATTGGACCGTATGGGATTCCATTGGTTTGAAGTTTTCTGAAGGAACTGAGAGTCATTCTGGTTGAATGTCGAGCTGTTCTTAGGTATTGAATGGGGACAGAGCCTCATTTATCTGAACATACACACAAGGATCAAGCCTACTCTGCCTCTCAGTGACATCGTGACCAATCTGATTTGAACCACAACTCCACTTTCCTCCTAAATTGCATCCCCTCTCATTTTCCCACATTTCTACAGATCCATTTGTGTTCACACTGTAGAATCTCCATTGGTACTCAATTCAAATGAAACACTGATCTACAACACAGTTAGGACACTGTTTATATGGGAGTTTAACAGAGGGGCCAGAGGAGGCCTTCCCCTTGCTCCCTGGACACAGCACCTCAATCTGTTTCGAGAGAGTGAGGGAAATACCCTGAAGAGTGAGCCTTTGATGAACACAGTCAAGATGAGGGTGGTGCTGGAAAAGCACAGCAGGTCAGGCTGCATCCAGGGAGCAGGAAAATCAACGTTCCAGGCAAAAGCCCTTCATCATGAATGAAGGCAGGGAGCCTCCGGGGTGGAGAGATAAATGGGAGGGGGGTGGGGTTGGGGAGAAAGTAGCCAAGAGTACAATAGGTGGGTGGGGGTGGGGATGAAGATGATAGGTCAGAGAGGAGGGTGGAGCGGATAGGTGGGAAGGAAGATTGGCAGGTAGGACAGGTCATGAGGATGGTGCTGAGCTGGAAGGTTGGAACTTGGGTAAGGTGGGGAGAGGGGAAATGAGGAAACTGGTGAAGTCCACATTGATGCCCTGGGGCTGAAGTGTTCCGTGGCGGAAGGTGAGGCGTTCGTCTTTGATCTTTGATGACACAATTAACTTCTTTAGGGAAGAGGGCCAGACAAGAATGAATGAACCTTCTCAGCTTATTGCAGCTAAATCTTGAGAATCGAAGAAACAATCTGGCAGACACTTGAAGAAAACTTAATGGCTAATCCGTGGGAAGATTTCAAAAGCATGATTCTAGAGATACAGTGTAGACAAAATTTTGACTGTCTTTGATTTCATCTCCACACCACGCCCCGCACACGGGACATATCTATTCAATCATGGGGGCCAGGAATAGGTGACAATCAAATAATGTGACAATTTTCTAATGTATAGAACATGGTGTTAGCTATTAGGCCAAGACAGTTACAGAAATGACTCTTGCTCTCTCTTTAGGAGGCACACCGGAATGGCTACTCCAAGACAGTGATGTGGAGTGTTTATTGCGTGTTGTGTATGAGCTTTATCATGACTGTATGTAAAGATGCAACACAGGCACAAGGGAAAGGGATGCACACAGGACGCCTGTGGAATGACCCACCAGCCACCCCAGTGCATGTAGTTGGGACCCTCTGGGTCCACCCTGTGGAATCAGTGACATTCAGGTGTAACCATCAGCTGGTAGTGTACAGGAAACCTACGGGGTTTTCACACTGCGTTACAGGAGGGCGGGGATCACAGACAATTGGTGGGGTTTCCCTGAGAACGGGTGCATGACTGTGGAACACCTAGCACACAGACCGGACAAGGGGCCAGAGTTCAGACAGCGATGCCCTGGGAAGCCGCCTCAGGGAGAATTCCTCAAGAACAAAAAAAAACGTACTGAGACCAGGAGTGAAGGCTTCTCCCCCAGCTTGTCCGACACACACACCAAGCCCTCACAACGGACTAGTCATTAAACAAGGAAGAGGTTGTTCAATAACATTCACCATAATCGATATATTGGGAGTACAGTTACGAGAGTGGTAACATTAAAATGATAATATTCCCACCTGACCCACAGGATTATGGAATGCGGGACAGGGAAATGTGAGGGAGAAACCAGACCAATAGTTTATAGAAGAAAGAGAAGATAATTCCTTAATGATCTAGCTACAGTGTATGGGACAGGAATGTCACCAGTTAATATCCTTGACTAGGCTAATTTTGACAATAAATTCAGGATCTTAACCCAACATTTATAGGGGAGGCTGAGGCCTTGTGGTATTATCCAGAAATCCAGAATAATATTCTAGGGACCTGGCTTCAAATCCCACCATGGCAGATTGTGGAATGTGAATTCAATAAAAAAGAAAATATTTGGAATTAAGAGTCAACTGGTGACCATGAAACCATTGTCAATTGTCAGAAAAACCCACCTGGTTCACTAATCTCCTTTAGTGATGGAACTCAGCCATCCTTACCAGGTCTGGCTTCATGTGATTCCAGAGCCACAGCAATGTGGTAGATTCTCAACTGCCCTCTGAAATGGCGTAGCAAGCCACTCACTTGTATCAATCGCTAGAAAGACACAACGATGAAATAAAACAAGATGGATCATCTGGCACAGACCTTGGAACCAGAAAAGACAACAGCAAAAACACAAACAGCCCTGTCGACCATGCAAAGTCCTCCTTACCAACATCTAGTGCTGAAATTGGGAGAGCTGTCTCACAGTCTAGTCAAGCAACAGCCTGACATAGTCATTCTTATGGATGCATATCTGACAGATAACAGCCCAGACACCATCATTACCATCCCTGTGTATGTTCTGTCCCACCGGCAGGATAGACCCAGCAGAGGTGGTGGTGTGGTGGTATATGGTTGGGAGGGAGTTGCCGTGGGAGTACTTGATATGGACTCAGAACCCCATGAAGTCTCATGGCTTCAGGTTAAACATGGGCAAGGAAACATCTTACTGGTTCCCACGTAAAGGCTTCCTTTGGCACTCCTCCACATTGAACCACACTTGGAGGAAGCACTCAGAGTGGCAAGGGCTCAAAATGTACTCTGGGTGGGGGATTTCAATGTCCACCACCAAGAGTGGCTCAGCAGCAGCATTACTGATCAAGCTGGTTAGTTCCTAAAGGATATAACAGCTAGACTGGGTCTGTGGCAGGTGGTGAAGGAACCTACATGAGGGAAAAACATACCTGACCTCATCCTTACTATTCTGTCGGCTGCAGAAGAATCTGTCCATGACAGTATAGGTAAAAGTGATCACTGCGTTATCTTTTGTGGAGACAAAGTCCTGCCTTCACATTGAGAATAACCTCCATCGTGTTGTGTGGCACTATCACTGTACTAAATGGGACAGATTTCAAACCAATCTAGCAGCTAAAGACTGGGCATCCATGAGACGCTGGGCATCCAACACCAGCGGAACTGTACTCCAGCACAATCAGCAACCTCATGGCCTGGCAATCCCCTACTCAACCATTACTATTAGGCCAGGGGATTAACCCTGGTTCAATAGAGAGTGCAGGAGGGCATGCCAGGAGCAACATTAAGCATACCTAAAAATGAGGTGTCATCTTGGTGAAGCTACCAAACAGGACTACTGTGTGCCAAATGGCATAAACAGCAAATGATAGAAAAAGCTAAGTCATCACACAACCAACAGATCATATCTAATTTCTGCAGTCCTTCCACATCCAGTTGTGGATGATGGTGGTGGAGGACAATTCAACAACTGACTGGAAGAGGAATCTCCCCAAATGTCCCCATCCTCAATGATGGAGGAGCCCAGCATATCAGCGCAAAAGGTAAGGCTAATGCATTTGCAACAATCTTCAGTCTGAAGTGCCGAGTGGATGATCCATCTCGGGCTCTTTCGGTAGTCTGCAGCATCACAGATACCAGTCTCCAGCCAATCGATTCACTCCATATGGTATCAAGAAACGGCTGGAGGCACTGGATACTGCAAAGGCAATGGCCCCTGATAATACTCCGGCAATAGTACTCAAGAACTTGCCTCTCCCCTAGCCAAGCTCTTCCAGTACAGTTACAACACTGACATCTACCCAACAACGTGGGAAATTGCCCAGGGATGTCCTGTACACAAAAATGCCACCCAGCCAATTACTACCCAATCAGTCCACTCTCCATCACCAGCACAGTGATGGAGGGGTCATCAACAATGCTTCAAACAGCACCTGCTCAGCAACAACCTGCTCAGTGGTACCCAGTTTGGGTTTTGCCAGGGTCACTCAGCTCCTGACCTCATCACAGCCTTGGTTCCAATCTGCACAAAAGAGCTGAATTCCAGAGGTGGAGGTGAGAGTGACAGCCCTTGACATCAAGGCAGCATCTAAATGAATATCGCATCAAGGATCCCTGGCAAAACTGGAATCATTGCGTATCGGGGGCAAACACTCCGCTGGTTTGAGTCATACCTGGCACAAAGAAAGATGGTTGTGGTTGTGGAGGGTCAATCATCTCAGCTCCAGGACATCTCTGCAGGAGTCCCTCAGGGTAGTGTCTGAGACCCAACTATATCTACAGCTGCTTCATCAATGACCTTTCCTCTGTCATAAGGTCAGAAGTGCAGATTTTCACCGATGATTGCACAGTGTTCAGCACCATTCGCGACTACTCAGATACTGAAGCAGTCTGTGCCCAAATGCAACAAGATCTGGACAATATCCATGTTTGGGACAACAAATGGCAAGTAACATTCACGCCACATAAATGCCAGACAATGACCGTTTCCAATAAGAGACACTGTTACTGACTGGGCCAACTATACAAATCGTTCTTAACCAGGCAGTTCAGACCATAACTTTGCAATTTGCTTCTCTCAGTGTACAGTGGAAATTATCAGGATTACATTAATGCAGTTGACTACCAGGTTTAAAACAGACAAAAAGAATTATTCACAAAATTACACAATGAATTGCAAGAACAGAATTAAAAAAAACCCTACAGAACACAATATATCCAAACTAGACTTACTATGCTATTCCGAACAGACACAACAACCCCAATAAGCAGACCCCTTTAAAGTACAGTACAAAAAATGATCAGATGCTTACAGGTTGAAGTTAGAAGGGCGGAAGAGAGTTTCCATACAGCTGACTGTTGAACTCACAGCCAGTTCTGGATTGAACTAAACTGCTCAGTTAGAGAGCTGACCACTCCCATTTCTTTATACACATCCCTTCTAAAACATGATCACTCTGGCATGAAGTCTCATCTGTTTACATATAAACAAGAAGGCCTCTCAATACCCTTTAATCTCTGTACCAAACCAGACTGATTGGAGCCTGTCCTGGTTTATTGCCCCTCTGAAAAAAAATCAAGGACAGAGTGTCCTTGAGCCAAGGAATGACTTTTAGGAAAAAAAAGGGACTAGCTTTGTGTCAACACTCTAATCACCGCCCTGTGACATTCAATGGTATTACCATCACTGAACCATCCCACCCCCCACTGTCAACATCCTTGGGGATACCATTAAACAGAAACTCAACTGGACTCACCACATAAACACAGTGGCTAAAAGAGCAGGTCAGAGACTAGGGATACTGCAGCGAGTAACTCACCTCCTGACTCCGCAAAGTCTATCCACCATCTACAAGGCACAGGTCAGGAGTGTGATGGAATACTGCCCACTTGCCTGGTTGGATGCAGCTCCCACAACATTCAAGAATCTTGACACCATTCAGGACAAAGCAACCTGCTTGATCAGTACCACATCCACAAATATTCAATCCCTCCACCAATGATACTCAATAGCAGCAATGTATACTATCTACAAGATGCACTGCAGAAATTCACCAAAGATCCTTCAGACAGCACCTTCCAATCCATGACCACCTCCATTTAGTAGGACAAGGGCAGCAGTTACTCGGGAACACCACCAACTGTAAGTTCCCCTCCAAGCCAATCACCATCCTGACTTGGCAATAAACCACCATTCCTTCAAAATCATTCGGTCAAAATTCTGGAATTCCCTCCCTATTGTCATGTGGGTTAACCCACAGTAAGTGGACTGCAGCAATTCAAGAAGGCATCACCTTCTCAAGGGCAAATAGTGAAGGGCTAGAAATGCTGGCCAGCCAGCAATGCCCAAGTCCCACAAATGAATATTTTTTAAAAATGTGAAAAGAGCCCTATAAGGCAGGAGACCACCGAACAACTAGTGGCGAATCAGACTGGCCATCACTTAGTGACCATACTGCAGGGTCACACCAAGACAATTAACCAGATCATCCAGGGTCCAATCAGGGATGACGGTGAGCAGCAAAGCCACACCCAGAGCAGTATCTACGGTAACGGGACGATTGAACAGCTGAGGGAGGAGCTCAGGCTGGCGAGCCAAGGGAAACCCCCGCCCTGGATTAGTGACAAACAGCATGACCATTTGTTCCATGAGAAGAGCCACACTCACATCTCTCACAGTCAGTGAGAGCAGCTCACCAAGATCTGGGTTAATGCCAGCTGTAAGGATACTCTCGGTGAGGCACTGGGCTTGGTGCTAGGGATTCCAATTATCCTGAGGGACAAAGTTGGTATGAAGTCGTAACTATCAGAATTATATTCCATAACACCCTCCCGTATGCTGTGGACAGACAGGGGACATTCTCTTAAGTAAATGTGAATTGAACAGGCCATACCATCACATGGCTAGAGTCTGTCACCCATGAATTCGGTTCCTCTAACATCAAGCTGCACTCCCCTCGATATAACTTGGGAAACCGGTCGCTATGACTGCAGGCTGCAAAAAGTAGATGTCGCAATACATGGGTACTATCACTCTGAATAATACCGGGCACACATAGGGGCTACATGATAGATGGTATCCCCAGGGTTATATTCATTGGTGGGATGTGGGCGTCACTGGGTAGCCAGTATTTATTACCCGTCCCCAGATGCCCCTTGAGAAGAATGGACAGTGACAACAAAAGGGAGGTCAGTGACGTCCCCATTGTTGGAAGTCCATCTTGTTCACTGAGACCCCTTCCCTCAGGAAAGGCAGTATGTTTTCCTCACTTGGCCCTTCATGTGACTCCAGATCCTGGAAAATTGGGAATGGGGAATAAATGCTGACCTCGCAGTGATGTACACATTCAGTGTGTGAGAAGAATCACATTTCAATCAGTGAGTGAAATGTTCTTGTTTAAAGTGGGCTGCTCCTACCCTAGAGTACAGAAGGACAGCTCAGAGACATATGTTCACACTTGGAATGAACTGTCTCGATGCAGCATCAGTTGAAATAATTTGTCAAAAATCACACGACACCAGGTTTTAGTCCAACAGGTTGAACTTGTCCACCCCAATTCAATACCAGCATGAAATAGGGTGTGATCTTAGGATGGGGCTCATGGTGTTTGAGTGGACAGCGTTATTGCTGGCAGATTCCAGATTCTGCTTTTGTTATTTTATTATCATGTAACCCCGCTCTGTAATCAGGATTACACTTGTTATTGTAATGGGTTTGTTCATTTCCAGAAATGTGAAAAACAGCAACAAAGCCGAGCAATGCTGTCACCTCGATCTCCCCAAGGAGCTTCCACACAGTATAAGGCAGCCTCTCTGGGAATGCATCAGCTCAGAGTCTCAAACGAGGAACTTGTCAGCTACCTGAAGGGACAGATCACCTCACACAGGAAAATGCACCTGCCAATTCAACATGTGCAGAAGGTGTTCTACACCATCCTTGGTGTTATTGGCATCCCAGGTATGGTGTTATGACAATTGAACTTGCTTTAATCTGTTGCTGATCTGCTCTTTGGTTTTACCTTTTGAACAATAACATCTCCAGCTCACTGACTGGTCAGCCTTATCCAGACACCGGGACAGTGATAGCAATTCACTGAGCAGCATTCTCAGTACAATCCTACACTGACAGAGACTCCCAACTTCACTGCTGCAGCAGCATTTTCTGATCTCAGTGTTCCGTCATCTAAGGCAAGTTAGTTCTGAAGAAGGGTCACTGGACCCGAAACGTTAACTCTGCTTTATCTCCCACAGATGCTGCCAGACCTGTTGAGCAATTAGTTTTTGTTGTACAAACGAGGCCTGTTTTTGGCAGAATTTTGAAGGTTAAGGGCAGATCTGAGTGATATTAGCAGGAAAAGATTGACTAATACTATTGGTGGGGGATTCTGGAATGAGGGGCCATACTCTGAGATTTAGAGCCAAAACATTCAGGAGAGATATTTGGAAGGTCTTCTACACACAAAGGGTGGGCGAGGTTTGGAAATCTTTTTCACAAGGGATCACTTATTAATTTTAAATCTTCATTTAACAATGGAATTGAAGGATATCAAAGCTGTTTTGATTTGTAAAGCTTCATCTTACTAGTATCTCTTCTGAAAATTCTCTCCTTCTCAGGAGATTCAAATCTTGAAAATTGCCCTCCTGATCTCTGCACATTGAAATGTCTGTCATGTACAGATCGATAGATTTACAGTGTAAATATCACAGCAGTATGAACACTTTCACATTCTCACTGAAGCAGCCCTATTTGATCTGTTATGCTGCATTTGTATAAGAGACATGGAGTAGTCTTGCTTGAAATTTTACTCAGATTCTGATTACCTGTTTTGTGGTCCTGTTGCAGCTCTGATAAGGATTTGGTCCAATGTCAACAGCAGGAGTGAGTTTGGTTTATCCACAGTCCAATGACTGAGGTATGATTAGGGTATGAATGGGGTTCTGTGCCAAACAGAGTTGGCTCTGATAGTTGTTGGTAAAATCTTATTGTTGCTCCTTGGAACAGGTAGGAGACATATCTGATCAGTAATTCACCGCATCTTTTCCAATTTTTCTCCCATAGTTAATTTGCTGGCGATCGTTATCCTTTCCCAGGGCAACTGTGGTGTTTCCCCTTGCTCTACCCGTTACCTTGTGGTTATGGCGGCTGCTGATCTAATGGTCATTTTCACTGATATTATACTGGCGAGATTTCGCTTTTATTATTACCCACGATGTTTCCTGGACATCACGCCTGTGTGCAGTGTTATTGGGGCCCTGACTCATGCAGCGACAGACTGCTCTGTCTGGTTTACCATCGCTTTCTCCTTTGACCGATTTGTGACCATTTGTTGTCAGAAGCTGAGAACAAAATATTGTACTAAGAAAACTGCGACTGTGGTTCTCGCAACAGCCTGCACCCTGTTTTGCTTGAAAAACATCCCCTTCTATTTTCAGTATGAACCTAAAAGGATAATTAACAATGTGGCATTCTACTGTCTAACAAAATCAAGCTACTATACTGAGACTTGGTGGGTGGTATTAGATTGGCTTGATACAGTTTTAACCCCATTACTGCCATTCGCTTTAATTCTGTTGCTCAATGCTCTGACAGTCAGACACATTTTAGTGACCAGTCGAGTCCGGAAGAGGCTGAAGGGTGAGAGCAAAGGAGAGAATCACAAAGACCCAGAGATGGAGAGCAGAAGGAAGGCTGCGATTTTGCTCTTCACCATCTCTGGGAGCTTCATCTTCCTGTGGTTAATCATTGTTGTAGATTTCTTATATTATGTCATTCGAGGAATTAATCCTGATGATTACCCACCTCTTCTATATCATTTCAGAAGAGTTGGTTTCATGCTGCAGAACCTAAACTGTTGCACAAACACATTTATTTATGCAGCAACATTGCCCCGGTTCAGAGTGAAGATCAGTAACGCAGTAAGATCTCTGGTTACATGAATACCTTGTGTAATGAAAAACAAACCTCTACAGTGAAGTTCCAGACCATGAAGTGATATTTTTCACAATCACTCATGGGATGTTGACCTTACTGACTGAGTCAGCCATTATTATCCATCCCTAGTTGCCTCTTGAGAAGGTGGTGGCTAGCTGTTTCCTTGAACCACTGCAGCTCATGTGTTGTAGGTAGACCAACAACTGTTAGGGAGAGAATTCTAGGATTTTGACCTCGCTACCCTGAAGGGATCATGGTGTATTCCCAAGTCAGGAAGTTGTGGCCAGCGATTACACAATGTTATCAGAACCCATCGGCAAAGCATTTATTTATTAGATTAGATTACATTAGATTACATTACAGTGTGGAAACAGGCCCTTCGGCCCAACAAGTCCACACCGACCCGCCGAAGCGAAACCCACCCATACCCCTACATTTACCCCTTACCTAACACTACGGGCAATTTAGCATGGCCAATTCAACTGACCCTGCACATCTTTTGGACTGTGGGAGGAAACCGGAGCACCCGGAGGAAACCCACGCAGACACGGGGAGAACGTGCAAACTCCACACAGTCAGTCGCCTGAGGCGGGAATTGAACCCGGGTCTCAGGCGCTGTGAGGCAGCAGTGCTAACCTCTGTGCCACCGTGCCAGCAACATTGTCCAGATTCAGAGCAAAGTTCATTAACACAGCAAAATATCTAGTTACATGAGTTCCTTATGTTATAAATAAATAAAACTTATATGTGATAACAAATGGCTGGGCTCATTATTTTTTAGCATCAAGGTTCCCATTTGCAATGGGTTGCTCCTCCAGTACAGTCACAACCAAAAATTTTCTGTCATGGGGTAAAAAGTTAAAATTGTGTGATGAAGCTCGTGTTGAAAATGATGGAATGCCGCCATCTGCTGGCCACCAAACACCACTGCGTCGGAAGATGGGGAAGAAAGGAAATCCTCAAGGATTCTGTCAGACAGAGAGAGAGGAAGGGCAGCATCTCACAGCACCTTCCAAACTGACAGCACATCAATACAGGCGCAGACACAGACACACACACACTGAGTGAAAAAATGTTGTGCTCCCTCTGCAATGTAGAAAAGATTTGTCTTTGAGCAGTATTCCTGACATTATACTCATTAAATAGTCTTTCCATTGCAGTTGCATCCAGGCATCACCCAGTTAACCGTTCAGTGAGGAGACAGGGTGAATGTTATTGCACTTTCTGCAGCTAACAATGTTTTCTGGTGTACTCTCACAAATTCTATGTGAAAAAGGAGTCAAAACAGGGGGGGAATGAGACCAGCACTTGGTATATTCATCTCCTCCTACTCATATCTCAGGGACAACATTGCAACGGACCAGGCAAAACTGCTATGTGTCTCCAAAGGCATTTTCAAAGAACAAAGCAAACGTACAATGAGAGAGATTTACAGATTACGATGCTTTCTCCAAAAATAAATCGAATGTTGTGCAATGACGTGCAGGGTCCAGCAGAGAATAGCATTGTATCACTTTAAATGTGAAAAGGACAGACAGGCAGAGAGAGACGGATTCTGAGCATTTGAATCATCACATTTTAATTCATTCATTCAAACTTCCATCAGGACAAAATGATTCCCATTGCGGGCGGAGATGGACACACACAAACACATCAACATTGTCACTTTAAACAAAAAGAGAGAGAGATAGAGAGGCGTTTAACCCTATTTCAATGACTTCACCCCCCAGAACAACAGAGACCCCATTGAGCAGAGTTACAGACACAAAGATGCTCTCAAACATCGATGCACATGGATACATTGACACTTCTCAGACACAAACACACAGGGACAGACAGAGGTACACACAGGAGAGACACCCAGGCAAGAAAAATGCACTATAATGCACACACTAATATACATGTACCTACAGATACACATAGCTAGTTACACACTAAGGTATACAGACAGCAACACACATGGACAGACACACACAGAGACAGATACAGATGTCCAACATTTCACCCTCTGTAATGTTGACCTTTTTCAATATGTTGCTTTTTATTTCCCAGTGTTCTCAATCTTCCATATTTCTCTCCACACTGATGTGAAAAATTTGTTTAGTATCTCCTCCATCTCCTGTGGTTCCTCATATGTTTGGCCTTGCTGATCTTTAAGGGGAGAAAGTGAGGATTGCAGATGCTGGAGAACGGCATGGAGAGAGTGGTGCTGGAAAAGCACAGCAGGTCAGGCAGCATCCGAGGAGCAGGAGAACTGACATTTCAGGCATACGCCCTTCCTCAGGTCCTTTCCAGCACCACACTCTCCACTCTGATCTTTATTCTTTCCCTAGTTAGCCTTTTGTCCTTGATGTACTTACAGAACTCCTTATTCCTATTTACCAATTCTATCTCATGTTCCGTTTTTGCCCTCCTGATTTCCCTCTTAGGCATACTTCTACTTCTTCTTTACTCTTCTGAGAATTCAATCGATCTCTGCTGTCTGCACTTGACATATGCTTCCTTCATTTTCTTCACTAAACCTGAATTTCTTCTTAATTCAGTATTCCCTGGATGTCCCTAGTTCTCCGAGCTTTGCCCTACACCCTAATAGGAAAATACTGTCTCTGGACTCTCACTGTCTCATTTTTGAAGGCTTTCCATTTTCCAGCCATCCCTTCACCTGTGAACATCTGCCTCCAATCT
Source organism: Chiloscyllium plagiosum (assembly GCF_037043375.1). NCBI lineage: Eukaryota > Metazoa > Chordata > Chondrichthyes > Orectolobiformes > Hemiscylliidae > Chiloscyllium > Chiloscyllium plagiosum. The sequence goes on from NW_028270182.1 coordinate 16,271,788, forward strand.
ACTTTTGAAAGAAGAGAACATGCCCTTACAGGTGCACTGCCGAGCTCAGGTACAGCATGCACTCCCTGTTGGGGAATTGAACCCAATCTCCCGTGTGACAGACAGGGATACTAAATACTATACTAACAAGTAGCTTTTCACTCATGTTCTTTGGGGGAATGAAATCTGCCATCTTTACCTGGTCTGGCCTATTTTGTGACTCCAGACCCACAACAGCGTTGATGATGCTTAACAGCCCTCTGGGCAATTAGTGATGAGCGATAAATACTGGCCTAGCCAGCAACACTCACATCCTGGGAATGAATTCTGAAAAAGAAAACTGCTCAACACTCTGGACAGAGGTGCACTCAGGTGTTCGTGAATCCTTGCAGTATGGAAATGCCATTCGGTCCAACGTGTCCCCACCAACTCTCCAAAGAGCCTCCCACCCAGACTCACCACACACTATCCCTGCAACTTTGCATTTCCTATGGCTAATCCACCTATTCTACATATCTCTAAACATTATGAGCAATTCAGCATGAGCAATCCACCTAACCTTCACATCTTTGGATTGTGTGGAATCTGCATCCACCATTGCCGCAGGCAGTGCATTCCAAACCCTAACTATTCTCTCAGTAAAGAAATTTCTCCTCATTTCACTCCCAGTGACCTTGCTGACTGTCTTGAAATGTGACCATGAGATACTGACATACCAACGAGTGGAAACAGAATAACCTACTTAACCCTGTCAAAACCATTCATAATCTTGGACATCTCCGTAAGGTCACTTCTTAATCGTAACTGCTTCAAGGAGAATACGCCCAATTTCGCCAGAGTTGGAATTGTTGATCTCAGTTCCATCACTGATTTTGTAATTATTTAACTGACATTTGTAGGAATAAAAACATGTTCATTCATCAAAATAAATAAACCGGAAGAAAACTGGGATAACGTCATCCCCTTCACTGGAGATCATGGCGGGAACAAATATGATGAGCTTGCTGATATTCATTATCTTGTGACTGTGATATGAACCTAATTTCACATGCAAGATTCTTTAACATCTGTTAGCTTACATGTTGCAGACTCTGAAACCAGTATTAGGAGCCCAGCAGAAGGTAAGGGTTGGAATATATCAAGAGTGGTTTCACTTTGTTAATGTAGTCATTATCATTGTGAGGCAGACTGGGAGCAGTGTCCAGCAGATCAGCTTCAATATGAAACAGTCCGGGAACAGTGTCCAGCAGATCAGCTTCATTGTAAGGCAGACTGGGAGCAGTGTCCAGCCATCAGTATTATTGTGAGGCAGACTGGGAGCAGTGTCCCACAGTCAGTATTATTGTGAGGCAGACTGGGAGCAGTGTCCATCAGATCATCTTCATTATGAAACAGACTGGGAGCAGTGTCCAGCAGATCAGCTTCATTGTAAGGCAGAAAGGGAGCAGTGTCCAGCCATCAGTATTATTGTGAGGCAGACAGGGAGCAGTATACAGCAGATCAGCTTCATTGTAAGGCAGACTGGGAGCAGTGTCCAGCCGTCAGTATTACTGTGAGGCAGACTGGGGGCAGTGTCCGACAGTCAGTATTAATGTGAGGCAGACTGGGGGCAGTGTCCCACAGTTAGTATTACTGTGAGTCAGACTGGGGGCAGTGTCCCACAGTCAGTATTATTGTGAGGCAGACTGGGGGCAGTGTCCCACAGTCAGTATTATTGTGAGGCAGACTGGGGGCAGTGTCCCACAGTCAGTATTACTGTGAGGCATTCTGGGGGCAGTGTCCCACAGTCAGTATTATTGTGAGGCAGTCTGGGAGCAGTGTCCCACAGTCAGTATTACTGTGAGGCATTCTGGGGGCAGTGTCCCACAGCCAGTATTATTGTGAGGCATTCTGGGGGCAGTGTCCCACAGTCAGTATTATTGTGAGGCATTCTGGGGGCAGTGTCCCACAGCCAGTATTATTGTGAGGCATTCTGGGGGCAGTGTCCCACAGTCAGTATTACTGTGAGGCAGACTGGAGGCAGTGTCCCACAGTCAGTATTACTGTGAGGCAGACTGGAGGCAGTGTCCCACAGTCAGTATTATTGTGAGGCAGAATGGGAGCAGTGTTCAGCAGTCAGTATTATTGTGAGGCAGACTGGGAGCAGTGTCCAGCAGCCAGTATTATTGTGAGGCAGACTGGGAGCAGTGTTCAGCAGTCAGTATTATTGTGAGGCAGACTGGGAGCAGTGTCCAGCAGCTCAGTATTATTGTGAGGCAGACTGGGAGCAGTGTTCAGCAGCTCAGTATTATTGTGAGGCAGAGTGGGTGCAGTGTCCAGCAGCTCAGTATTATTGTGAGGCAGAGTGGGAGCAGTGTTCAGCAGTCAGTATTATTGTGAGGCAGAGTGGGAGCAGTGTCCCACAGTCAGTATTATTGTGAGGCAGACTGGTAGCAGTGTCCCACAGTCAGTATTATTGTGAGGCAGACTGGGAGCAGTGTTCAGCAGTCAGTATTATTGTGAGGCAGACTGGGAGCAGTGTCCAGCAGCTCAGTATTATTGTGAGGCAGACTGGGAGCAGTGTTCAGCAGTCAGTATTATTGTGAGGCAGACTGGGAGCAGTGTCCAGCAGCTCAGTATTACTGTGAGGCAGACTGGGAGCAGTGTCCAGCAGCTCAGTATTATTGTGAGGCAGACTGGGAGCAGTGTCCAGCAGCTCAGTATTATTGTGAGGCAGAGTGGGTGCAGTGTCCAGCAGCTCAGTATTATTGAGAGGCAGACTGGGAGCAGTGTCCAGCAGCTCAGTATTATTGTGAAACAGACTGTGAGCACTATCCAGCAGATCAGCTTTGTTGTGGGGCAGACTGGGAGGATTGTCCAGTAGGTCAGTATCATTATGAAACAAACTGGGAACAGTGTCTAGCAGATCAGCTTCATTGTGATTCAGACTGGGAGGATTGTTCAGCAGATCAGCATCATTGTGATGCAGACAGTGAGCAGTGTCCAGCACTCAGTATCTCTCTGAAGCAGACTGAGAGGTGTGTGAAGCAATGGATTAGCTGCACCAAATTTGGCCCATTGTTAGGAATGGGTGCAGTCTCAATCAGTGGGTGTGAATCTGAAAGCTTCCTGTCTTATGCGTGTGTTACATAAAGCCATTTGCTGAGCCCATCAGGAAGGACTCAGAGGGGTGGCTACTCCAGGTAGTGGGGGCCTGCAGGTCACAGCCTCCCTGTATTTTCTGTTTGGATCTGTTATTAGCGCACAGACTCATGAACATCTGCGATCAGTTTGAACTGGCTTCGAGAACTAACGTAAATCAAGGCCACTTTTTTTTTGGGCACTGGTCAGATCGATCCTTTAACCCCTTCACCATCAGGACAGATTACCTGAAGGTTCTGAGATGATGGTTTGGAGGGGCTGGGGAGTGTACAAAAGCTTGGGAGGTGTGTATCACCAAGGTTTGGCAGAAACTAATCTTTTGGAGCATTAATTCCTGTCCATTGTGGTTAAAAACCTAGTCATCACGTGTGAGGCACTCTCTCTGCTCCATTCTATAAACCTGCAGCTTTTTAGTCACCCAAGACATCTTCCACTTCATCTGGAAGTCTAAGATGGATCCTATTACAAAACTCTGGAGAAAGAGAGAAAGCCTTCTTTTTCCTCTTGACAAGATATTCGACTTCCTTCGTAAACCACGGCTCTCACGCTCGACAACCTCCTCCCTGCCTGACAGGTACATACATATTAAGGGCAAGCAGTCGCTATTCCTTGAATAAGCTCCACATTTTAATTGTGCCCATTTACTGCAGTTTCCTTCCCCATCCAATGCATCCTAAATCTTGCTAATCGCATCATAATTGCCTTTCCCCCAGCTATAACTCTTGCCCTGCGGTCTTTACCTATCCCTTTCCATCACTAAAGTAAACATAACCAAATCGTGGTCACTATCGACCAACGTGCTCACCTACCTCCAAATCTAACACCTGGCTGGGTTCATTACCTAATACAATGTAGCCTCGCCCCTTGTTGGCCTGTCTACACACTGTGTCAGGAAACCATCCTGCACACATTGGACAAAAACTGAGCCATCTGAAGTACTTGAATTATAGTATTCCCAGTCAATATTTCGAAAGATAATGTACCCCATAACAACTACCCTTTCACTCTAGCACATATCGAGGATAATCTTTAAATTAGATTAGATTCCTTACAGTTTAGAAACAAGCCCTGCAGCCTAACGAGTCTGCAATGACCCTCTGAAGAGTAACCCACCCAGGCCAATTCCCCTACCTACCCGTGAATAATGCACCTAACGCTATGTGCAATTTATCATGGCCAATTCACCTGACCTGCATATCTTTCGATTGTGGGAGGAAATCGGAGCACCTGGAGGAAACCCATGTAGACACAGGGAGCATGTGTAAAACTCCACACAGACTGTCACCTGAGGCAGGATCTGAACCTGGGTCCCTGGTGCTGCTGCAGTGCTAACTACTGAGCCACCACTCCACCTCATTCGAGGAACATCTGTCTCCAGGCAACCACCCCCACCCCACCTGTCCCTGTAACCCTGCATTCCCCCTGACTAATCCACCTAACCTCAACATTCCTGCCCACTTTGTTAACCTTTTCTCTACATCTCTGGAACTATTTGGAGGCCTACATAAAACTCCCAACATAAACCTCTCCTTTCCTGTTTCCAACTTCAGCCCATACTAGCTCAGTAGACAAGTCCTCAAATATCCTTTCTGCAACCGTAATACTGTCCTTGATTAAAAATGCCACACCAACCCCTCTTTTATTTTGTTCTCTGTTCTTACTGAAACATCTAAATTCCAGAACCTGCAATAACCATTCCTGTCCCTGCTCTACCCATGTCTCCAAAATGGCCACACATCGAAGTCCCAGGAACCAACCCATGCTGCAAGTTCACCCACTTTATTCCAGATGCTCCAGGCGTTGAAGTAGACACACTTGCTTCTTGGTGCCCTCTTGCGACCTTGAAACCTTATTTCTGACCTCATTACTCTCAACCTCCTCTATTGTCAAACTACAATTTAGGTTTCAATCCCCCTGCTGAAATAGTTTAAACCCTCCTGAATAGCGTTAGCAAATTTCCTCCCCAGGATATTGGTACCCCTCTGGTTCAGGTGAAGGCCATCCTGTTTGTAGAGGTCCCACCTCCCCAGAAAGAGCCCCAAATATCCAGAAACCCAAAACCATCCCTCCTGCACCATCTCCTCTATCTCCCCATTCCTCACCTCACTAGCATGTGGCATGGGCAACAAACCAGAGATAATAATTCTGTTCCTTCCTAGCTCCCTGAATTTCTGCTTTAAATCCCTATCTCTCTTCCTACCTATGTGGTTGGTGCCTGTGTGGACCACGACTTGTGGCTGCTCCCCCTCCCGCTCAGAGATCCCAAAAACATGATCACAGACATCACGAACCCTGGTACTTAGGAGGCAACACATTAACCGTGAGTCTCTCTCATTCCCATGAAACCTCCTATCTTTATCCCTTAACTATGGAGTCCACAGTGACTAACGCTCTGCTCCTCTGCCCAGTTCCCTTCTGAGCAACAGGACAGACTCTGTGCCCCATTGCTTACCCCGGTAAGTCTGTCCATCCCAACAGTATCCAAAACGGTATGCTTGTTATTGAGGTGAATAGCTCGAGGGGATGCCTGCACTGCCTGCCGGTTACTTTTCCACCCCCTGACAGTAACCCATCTACCTTCTTCTTTGACCTGAGCTCTGACTACCTGTAGCTCCTCTCAATATCCCCCTCTGCCTCCAAAATGAACCAAAATTTATCCAGCTCCAGCTCCAGTTCCCTAACACGGTTTTTGAGGAACTGGAGTCGGCTGCACTTACTGCAGACGCAGTTAGCAAGATCACTCCTGGTGACCCTTACCTCCCACATTCTGCAGGAGGAACATGCAACTGGCCCTCACCTCCATTCTCAGTATTCTAAATTCTCAATGGGCCAACTGAAGAAATAAAAGAGAGTAAAAAAAGACTAGTCACCCTACCAACCCGGGGTACAGACCCATTTTTGTTTGGTTAGAGGAGGGGGATGTGTGGGAGCCGATCCAAATATACTGTCTAAACATGTCGGTCAATTCCTAAGCATTTGTAACCCTCTGCTGCCCACCTACTCATTCATCTGTCCAGACGCATCTTAAATGAATCTACCGTGCCTGCCTCTACCACCTCTGCTGGCAACGTGTTCCAAATACCCACCACCCTCTGTGTGAAATACTTGCTGCCTATACCCCTCTTAAACTTTCCATCTCTCACCTTGAAAACATGACCTCTCATTATTGAATCCTTCACCTTGGGAAAAAGCTTGTCTCTAGCCACCCTGTCTATACCCTTCATGATTTTATAAACCTCAATCAGGTCCCCCCTCAATCTCCTTTTTCCTAGTGAAAATAAACCTAACCTACTCAACCTCCCTTCATAGCTAGCACCTTCCATACCAGGCAACATCCTCGTAAACCCTCTCTGCACCCTGTCAAAATCGTCCACATCCTTTTGATAATGTGGCGACCAGAAATATACTCAATATTCTAAATGAGGCCGAACCAACGTCTTGTACAATTTTAACATGACTTGCCAGCTCTTATACTCAATAACCCTTCCAATGAAGGCAAGCATACTATATGCCTTCTTGACCATTCTATCCACCTGTGCAGCAACCTTCAGGGTACAATGGACCTGCACTCTCAGATCTCTCTTCCCATCAACTTTTCCCAATGTTCTTCTATTCATTGTATAATTCACTCGAGAATTAGACTTGCCTAAATGCATCACCTCACATTTGTCTGGATTGAAAGCGATCTGCCACTTTTCCGCCCAACTCTCCAGTCTATCTATATTCTCCTGTACTCTCTGACAGTCCCTTATGCTTTCTGTTATGCCACCAATCTTCGTGTCATCTGCAAACATGCTGATCATACCAACAGTGTCCTCTTCCAGATCATTTATGTATATTACAAACAACAGTGGCCCCAATACTGACCCCTGTGGAACACCACTGGTCACCTTTCCCCATTTTGAGTAACCCCCTTCAACTACTACTCTCTGTCTCCTGCTGCTCAACCAGTTATTTATCCACCTAGCTAGAACACCCTGCACACCATGTGACTTTACTTTCCCCATTAGTCTACAATGGGGAACCTTATCAAAAGCTTTACTAAAGTCAATGTATATGACATCAACAGCCCTTCCTTCATCTAACAACTTGGTCACTTCCTCGAAGAACTTTATTAAGTCGGTAAGGCACGATCTCCCCCGCACAAAACCATGTTGCCTATCACTGATAAGCTCATTCTTTTCTAAATATAAAATCGATCATATCTCTTAGTGCCCTCTCCAGCAACTTCCCCACCACTGACGTCAGGCTCACTGGTCTGTAGTTACCCGAAATATCCCTACTACCGTTCTTGTACAGGGGGACAACATAAGCTACCCTCCAGTCCTCTGGCACCTCACCTGTATTTAAGGATGCCACAAAGATATCTGTCAGGGCCCCAGCTATTTCCTCTCTCGCCTCCCTCAGCAACCTGGGATAGATCCCTTCTGGTCCTGGGGATTTGTCCACCTTAATAACCTCTAGCATACCCAACACATCTTCCCTACTTATGCCAACGTGATCCAGACTAATCAAACTTCTATCTCTAATCTCAAGATTCATCATGTTCCTTTCCTCAGTGAACACTGATGCAAAGTAATAATCCAGAATCTCACCCATTCTCTCAGGTTCGGCACACAGCCTTCCTTCCTTATCTTTTAGTGGACCAATTCTTTCTCTATTTACCCACTTGCTTCTTATATAAGAGTAAAATGCTTTGGGATTCTCCTTAATTCTGCTTGCTAAAGCTATTTCATGACCCCTTTTAGCCCGCTTGATTCCTCGTATAAGACTTGTCCTACTCTTCCGATATTCCTCCAGGGCCCGTTCTGTTCTTACCTGCCTAGACCTTATGTACGCTTCCCATTTCCTCTTGGCGAGTCGTACAATTTCTCCTGTCATCCACAGTCCACGAATCTTGCCCTTCCGATCCTTTGCCTTCAACGGGACATGCCTATCCTGCACTACCATTAACCTATCTTTGAAAGCCTCCCACATCTCAAATGTGGACTTCCCTTCAAATAGCTGTGTCTATTCCACATTCCCCAGCTCCTGCCTAATTTTGATATAATTGGCTTTGGCCCAGTTTAGTACTCTTCCCTGAGGACCACTCTCTTCTTTATCTACAAGTATTCTAAAACTTACAGAAATGTGGTCACTGTTCCCAAAGAAATCCCCCACCATTTGTCCTGGCTCGTTTCCCAGTATGAGGTCCAATATGGCCCCTTCCCTCATCGGATTATTGACATACTGCTCTAGAAAACTTTCCTGGATGCTTCTTATAAATTCTACTCCATCCAGACCTCTGACGCTAAGTGCATCCCAGTCAGTGTTGGGAAAATTAAAATCTCCCATCACCACTACCCTATTGCCTCTACATTTATTCATAATCTGTTTACCTATTTGTTCTTCTACCTCACACTCATTGTTGGGAGGTCTGTAATACAACCCCAACAATGTAACTGCACCCTTCTTATTTCTCAGCTCCACCCATAATGCCTCACTACCCAAGACCGCCATAGTGTCCTCCTTTAGCACAGCTGTGATATGGTCCCTGACCAGCAATGCAACTCCACCCCCTCTTTTACTTCCCTCCCTGTCCTGTCTGAAGCATCTATATCCTGGAACATTTAGTTGCCAATCATTATGCCCTTCCTTCAACCAAGTCTCTGTGATGGCAATAATGTCATACTTCCAGGCACCAATCCAAGCCCTAAGTTCATCTGCCTTACACAATATATACTCCTTGCATTAAAGTAGATGCATTTCAGGCCACCAGTTCTTTTGCGCTCACCTGCTCTCTATTCTCCCCTTTATTAATGTTATCTTCATACTTCTTATAATCTCTAGTGTCCACCTCTCTGCCTACTTGTTTTCTCTTCTGGTTCCCAGCCCCCTGCAACATTAGTGTAAAACCTCCCCAACAGCAGTAGCAAAAACTCCCCCAAGGACATTGGTTCCAGTCTGGTTCAGATGTAGACCGTCCCTTTTGTAATAGTCCCACCTTCCCCAAAACCAGTCCCAATGTCCAACAAATCTGAACCCCTCCCTCCTACACCATCTCTCAAGCCACGTGTTCATCCTGCCTATTTTTTCATTTCCACGCTGGCTAGCATGTCGCACTGGTAATAACTCTGAGATCGCTACCTTTGAGGTCCTCCCCTTTAACTTCTCTCCGAGATCCCTGAATTCTTCTTTCAGGACCTCATCTTGCTTTCTATTTGTATCGTTGGTGCCTACACGCACCAAGACGACTATCTGTTCACCCTCCCCTTTTAGAATGCTGTGCAGCCGATCGGTGACATCCCTGACCCGAGCACCTGGGAGGCAACATACCATCCGGGAGTCCCGTTTTCAGTCACAGAACCGCCTATCTACTCCCCTCACAATAGAATCCCCTATGACTATGGCCCTACGAAACTTTTTCCCGCCCTTCTGAACAGCAGTGCCCGCCACAGTGCCATGATTTTGACAACAGCTGCCCTCCCCTGGTGAGCCAGCTCTCCCAACAGTAGCCAAAACGGTATACCTGTTTTGGAGGGAGATGACCGCAGGGGACACCTGCACTGCCTTCCTACTCTTTTTCTGCCTTTTGGTCACCCATTCGCTGTCTCCCTCAGCAATCCCAACCTGCGGTGTGACCAATTCACTAAATGTTCTATCCACGACCTCATCAGCATCGCGGATGCTCCACAATGAGTCCATCCTCAGTTCCAGAGCCGTCATGCGGTCAAACAACAGCTGCAGCTGGACGCACTTGTTGCATGTGTAAGAGTCAGGAACATCCAACACGTTCCTAAGCTCCCACATCAAGCAAGAGTCACATGCCATCAAGCAAGAGGTCTTAGCTTTATATGAATTAACTGAAACCAAACAATGCACTTAAATAAATGAAAAGGGTAAGAAATAAAAGCCTTACCTTTCAGGGTCTTTTTCTTCGGTTGAAGGAGGGGGTGCGGGAGGGAGATACTACACGTGTAGTGTATTGGGTTTATCCACTGCCCAAATATAAATTAAACCCTTAACTTCCCGGCAGCCCTCGCTTCACTCCTCCTTCTCTCCTCGCTGCTCTGGTAAAATGGAGGACCACAAATCCTCTGTTCCTCCACACTGTCAAGAATCCTGCCTTTAATCCTATATTCTGCATTCAAATTTGACCTTCCAAAGGGAATCACATCACACTTTTCCAGATTGAACTCCATCTGCCACTTCTCAGCCCAATTCTGCATCCTGTCAATATCCTGTTGCAACCTATAACAGCCCTCCACACTATCCACAACTCCACCAACCTTTGTGTCATCGGCAAACTTATTAATACACCCTTCCACTTCCTCATCCAAGCCATTCATAAAAATCACAAACAGCAGAGATCCCACAGCTGATTCCCCCGAACACCACTGGCCACAGAGTTCCAGGCTCAGTGGACTGCACTGATTCAAGAAGGCAGCTCACCACCACCTTCTCAAGGGCAAATAGTGAAGGGCTAGCAATGCTGGCCAGCCAGCAAGATCTGGGTTAATGCCAGCTGCAAGGACACTCTCGGTGAGGCACTGGGCTTGATGCTCGGGATTCCAATTATCTCGAGGGACAAAGTTGGGATGAGAGCCTTTGAAGTCAAAAAAATTGGAATTATATGAAGAACGATATTTGGATAGGTTACCATGACACCCTCCCATATGCTGTGGACAGACAGGGGACTTTGGCAGGGAACACTCTTAAGTAAATGTGAATGAACAGGCCATACCATCACATGGCCAGAGCCTGTCATCCATGAATGCAGCTCCTCTTACATCAAGCCGTGGTCCTCACTGCACTCCCCTTGATATAACTTGGGAACCTGGTCACTATGACTGCAGGCTGCAAAATGTAAATATCGCAACAGATGGGTACCATCACTCTGAAAAATACTGGGCACACTTAGGGGCTACACGATAGCGATAGGTAGTATCCCCAGGGTTATATTCATTGGTGGGAGTGGGCGTCACTGGGTAGCAAGTGATTATTACCCATTCCCAGTTGCCCCTTGAAAAGGATGGATAGTGACAACAAAAGGAAGGTCAGTGACGTCCCCCACTGTTGGAAGTCCATCTTGTTCACTAAGCCCTCCTTCCCTCAGGAAAAACTGTATGTTCTCCTCACTTGGCCCTTCATGTGACTCAAGATCCTGGGAAATTGGGAATGGGGAATAAATACTGACCCCACAGTAATGTACACATTCAATGCGTGAGAAAAATCACATTCCAATCAGTGAGTGAAATGGTCTTGTATAATGAGGGCAGCTCCTACCCAAGAGTACAGAAGGACAGCTCGGAGATCTATTTTCACACTTGAAATGAACTGTCTCAATGCAGCATCAGTTGAAATAGTTTGTGATCTTGGGATGGGGCTCGTGGTGTTTGAGTGGACAGCGTTATTGCTGACAGATTCCAGATTCTGATTTTGTTATTTCATTATGATGTACTGAGCAGCAACGCTCCTTCATCATTGGGATTAGACTTGCTTTTATAATGAGATTGGAGTGGTGCTGGAAAAGGATAAAGGGCTTTTGCTTGAAATGTCGATTTTCCTGCTCCTCGAATGCTGCCTGACCGGCTGTGCTTTTCCAGCACCACTCCAATCTAGACTCTGATTTCCAGCATCTTCCGTCCCCACTTTTGCCTTGCTATTATAATTGTTGATTTACAAAAACGTGAAAAACAGCAACAACGCTGAGCAATTCTGTCACCTCGATCTCCCCAAGGAGCTTTCATACAGTATAAGGCAGCGTCTCTGGGAATGCATCAGCTCAGAGTCTCAAACAAGGAACTTGTCAGCTACCTGAAGGGACAGATCACCTCACACAGAAAAATGCACCTGCCAATTCAACACGTGCAGAAGGCGTTCTATACCATCATTGGTTATATTGGCATCCCGGGTATGGTGTTATGATAATTGAACTTGTTTTAATTTGCTGCTGATCTGTTCTCTGGTTTTACCGTATGAACAATAACACCTCCAGCTCACCGACTGGTCAGCCTTATCCAGACATTGGGACAGTGATGGTAATTCACTGAGCAGCATTCTCGGTGCAATCCTACACTGACAGAGACTCCCAACTTCACTGCTGCAGCAGCATTTTCTGATCTCAGCGTTCTGTCATCTGTTCCACTTTCATACGGTTTGAAAGTGCGAGGAGACATCAGGCAGGTTAGTTCTGAAGAAGGGTCACTGGACCCAAAATGTTAACTCTGCTTTATCTCCCACAGATGCTGCCAGAACTGCCAAGCAATTGATCTTTGTTATACAAATAAGACCTGTTTTCGCCAGAATTTTGAAGGTGTATGGCTGATCTGAGTAAAGTCCAATAAGATATTAACAGGAAAAGATAAACTAATATTATTAGTGGGGGATTCTGGAAGGAGGGAGCAAACTCTGAGAATTAGGGCCAAGTCATGCAGGAGAGATGTTAGGAAGCTCTTCTACACACAAAGGTTGGGAGAGGTTTAGAGATTTTCTTTTCACAATGGATCAGTTGTTAATTTTAAATCGGAGATAGCTTTTTCTTCATTTCACAATGGAATTGAAGGATATCAAAGCTGTTTTGATTTGTAAAGCTTCATCCAACCACTATCTCTTCTGGAAATTCTCTCCTTCTCACCTAGTCAGGAGATTCAAATCATGAAAATTGCCCTCCTGATCACTGCACGTTGAGGTGTCTGTCATATACAGATGGGTAGATATACAATGTAAATCTCACAAGAGTTGAAACACTCTCACATTGTCAGTGAAGCAGCCCTGTTTGCTCTGTCATGTTGCACTTGTGTAAGACACATGGAGTAGACTTGCATGAAATTTTACTCAGGTTTTAATGACCTGTTTTATGGTCCTGTTGTGACTGTGATTAGGATTTGGTCCAATGTCAACAGCAGGGGAAAGTTTGGTTTATCGACTGAGGTATGATCAAGGTTTCAAATGGCGTTCTGTGCCTACCAGAATTGGCGCTGATTGTTGTTGGTAAAATCTTACTGTTGCTCCTTGGAACAAGTAGGGGGTATTTCTGATCAGTAAGTCACCACACCTTTTCTCATTTTTGTCCCACAGTTAACTTGCTGGCAATTGTCATCCTTTCCCAGGGCAACTGCAGCATTTCCCCTTGCTCTACCCGCTACCTTGTGGTAATGGCAGCTGCTGATCTGATTGTCATTTTCACTGATATTATATTGGCGAGATTTCGCTTTTATTATTACCCACGATATTTCCTGGACATCACGCCTGTGTGCAGTGTTATTGCCTGCTGAGGACAGGAGGAGTTTTGCTTGTGTTGTTTTCCTTCATTCGAAGATATAACCTTTACCTTGTAGACCTAGCTGCCCTCCCGCTCCTATGCTAACCCCTTGATGGTCAATAATATGCCATCATCATTATAAGCACAGCACTCCAATGCCACAGGCAGAGTTATATTAGCTCTGCCTCGTACAGTCACCGTGAGACATGGGGCCATCCTACCCTCTATTAGACTGTACAATTTGTCACCAGCTGCCAAAGGTGGTATATAATCAGTTATTGATTCCCTCCTACAGCAAGGCATCCTGGTGCCTATCACGAGCCACTGCAACACTCCTATCCTCCCTGTTCCTAAACCAGGAAAACTGGGATGTTGAGATTTGTGCAGGACTTGAGGGCAGTTAATGCCACTGGTGTCCCCTGCTCCCCAGTGGTGCCAGGCACCAGCGCTATCCTTACCAGCCTCCCTGCTACTGTCACTTGTTTTTTTGGCATTGGCCTCAGCTCGGCCTTTCTCCGCTATCTCACACTCTGCTGATCTGATCGTCATTTACACTGATATTATATTGGCAAGATTTCGCTTTTATTATTACCCACGATCACATTTCTGTCTCAAATCACACACAAGGATGTTGGCTGGAATCATGTCAATCCTCCCACTTCCTCCAAACCAAAGGAGTAGCCATGGGCACCCGCATAGGCCCCAGCTCTGCCTGCCTCTTCGTTGGATATGTGGAACAGTCCATCTTCCGCAGCTACACCGACACTACCCCCCACCTTTTCCTCCGCTACATCAATGATTGTATTGGTGCTACCTCGTGCTCCCACGAGGAGGTTGAACAGTTCATCCACTTTACTAACTCCTTCCACCCAGACCTCAAATTTACCTGGACCATCTCAGATTCCTCCCTCCCCTTCCTAGACCTCTCCATTTCTATCTCGGGCGACCGACTCAACATAGACATTTAATACAAACCGACCGACTCCCACAACTACCTAGATTACACCTCCTCCCACCATGCCCCCTGTAAAAACGCCATTCCATATTCCCAACTCCTTCGCCTCTGCCGCATCTGCTCCCAGGAAGACCAATTCCACTACCGAACGTCCCAAATGACCTCCTTCTTCAAAGTCCGCAATTTCCCCTCCAACGTGGTCGACAATGCTCTCCACCGCATCTCCTCCACTTCCCGCACCTCCGCCCTTGAACCCCACCCCTCCAATCGCCACCAGGACAGAACCCCACTGGTCCTCACCTTCCACCCACTGGTCCTCACCTACCACACATCATATCATCCTCCGTCATTTCCGCCACCTCCAAACAGACCCCACCACCAGGGATATAGTTCCCTCCCCACCCCTATCAGCGTTCCGGTGAGACCACTCCCTCCGCGACTCCCTTGTCACGTCCACACCCCCCACCAACCCAACCTCCACTCCTGGCACCTTCCCTTGCAACCGCAAGAAGTGCAAAACTTGCGCCCACACCTCCCTCCAAGGCCCCAATGGATCCTTCCATATCCGTCGCAAATTCACCTGCACCTCCACACATATCATTTACTGTATCCGCTGCACCCAATGTGGTCACCTCTACATTGGGGAGACAGGCCGCCTACTTGCGGAACGTTTCAGGGAACACCTCTGGGACACCAGCACCAATCAACCCAACCACCCCGTGGCTGAACACTTTAACTCCCCCTCCCACTCCACCAAGGACATGCAGGTCCTTGGCCTCCTCCATCGCCAGACTCTGGCCACATGACGCCTGGAGGAAGAGCACCTCATCTTCTGCCTAGGAACCCTTCAACCACACAGGATCAGTGTAGATTTCTCCAGCTTCCTCATTTCCCCTCCCCCCACCTTATCTCAGTCCCAACCCCTGGATTCAGCACTGCCCTACAATCTTTTCCCGACCTCTCCGCCCCCACCCCCTCTCCGGCCTATCACCCTCACCTTAACCTCCTTCCACCTATCGTATTCCCAGCGCGCCTCTCCCAAATACCCCCCCACCTTTTATCTCAGCCCGCTTGGCAAAGCAGCCTCACTCCTGAAGGAGGGCTTATGCCCGAAACGTCGATTCTCCTGCTCCTCTGATGCTGCTTGGCCTATTGCGCTTTTCCAACACCACACTTTTTACCACTGGGATCATGTCTGCCATCAATGTAGATGCACAATTCAGTTTGGACACTGGTGCCGTGGAGCTGACATGCACTGGATATGATTGATGATGGATTCAGTGTAAGACGCCATGTTCTGCAGTATTCCATCACCTTTGTAACACCTTCATTAAGGATCTGGTCCAAGCTGCAGAATTATGGAGCTCATGTGGCACACTAGCTACCATCAACATAGCCAAACTTGCCAGGCATGGTCATTGGCAAGTCATTTGACTAAATGGTGATTCTGGATTAGTGGTGCTGGAAGAGCACAGCAGTTCAGGCAGCATCCGAGGAGCAGTAAAATTGACGTTTCAGGCAAAAGCCCTTCATCAGGAATACAGGCAGAGAGCTTGAAGGGTGGAGAGATAAGCGAGAGGAGGGTGGGGATGGGGAGAAAGTAGCATAGAGATTACAATAGGTGAGTGGGGGAGGGGATGAAGGTGATAGGTTGGGAGGAGGGTGGAGTGGATAGGTGGAAATGAAGATAGGCAGATAGGACAAGTCATGGGGACAGTGCTGAGCTGGAAGTTTGGAACTGAGGTGAGGTGGGGGAAGGGGAAATGAGGAAACTGGTGAAGTCCACATTGATGCCCTGGGGTTGAAGTGTTCCGAGGCGGAAGATGAGGCGTAATTCCTCCAGGTGTCTGGTGGAAAGGGAGCAGTGGTGAAGGAGGCCAAGAACCTCCATGTCCTCGGCAGAGTGGGAGGGGGAGTTGAAATGTTGGGCCATGGGCGGTGTGGTTGATTGGTGCGGGTGTCCCGGAGATGTTCCCTAAAGCCCTCTGCTAGGAGGCGTCCAGTCTCCCCAATGTAGAGGAGACCGCATTGGGAGCAATGGATACAATAAATGATATTAGTGGATGTGCAGGTAAAACTTTGATGCATGTGGAAGGCTCCTTTAGGGCCTTGGATGGAGGTGAGGGAGGAGGTGTGGGCGCAGGTTTCGCAATTCCTGCGGTGGCAGAAGGTGCCAGGATGAGAGGGTGTGTTGTAGGGGGCGTGGACCTGACCAGGTAGTCACGGAGGGAACAGTCTTTGCAGAAGACGGAAAGAGGTGGGGAGGGAAATATATCCCTGGTGGTGGGGTCTGTTTCGAGGTGACGGAAATGTTGGCGGATAATTTGGTTTATGCGAAGGTTGGTAGGGTGGAAGGCGAGCACCAGGGGCGTTCTGTCCTTGTTACAGTTGGAGGGGTGGGGTCTAAGGGCGGAGGTGCGGGATGTGGACGAGATGCATTGGAGGGCATCTTTAACCACATGGGAAGAGAAATTGCGGTCTCTAAGGAAGGAGGCCATCTGGTGTGTTCTGTGGTGGAACTGGTCCTCCTGGGAGCAGATACGGCGGAGGCAGAGGAATTGGGAATACGGGATGGCATTTTTGCAGGAGGTAGGGTGGGAAGAGGTGTAATCCAAGTAGCTGTGGGAGTCGGTGAGTTTGTAAAAAATGTCGGTATCAATCGGTCGTCATTAATGGAGATGGAGAGGTCCAGGAAGGGGAGGGAGGTGTCAGAGATGGTCCAGGTAAATGTAAGGTCAGGGTGGAATGTGTTGGTGAAGTTGATGAATTGCTCAACCTCCTCGCGGGAGCACGAGGTGGCGCCATTGCAGTCATCAATGTAGCGGAGGAAGAGGTGGGGAGTGGTGCCGGTGTAATTACGGAAGATCAACTGTTCTATGTAGCCAACAAAGAGACAGGCATAGCTGGGGCCCATACGGGTGCCCATGGCTACCCCTTTGGTCTGGAGGAAGTGGGAGGATTCAAAGGAGAAATTGTTAAGGGTGAGGACCAGTTCGGTCAAAACGAATGAGAATGTCGGTGGATGGGTACTGTTGGGGACGTCGGGAGAGGAAGAAACGGAGGGCTTGGAGGCCCTGGTCATGGTGGATGGAGGTGTAGAGGGATTGGATATCCATGGTGAAGATGAGGCGTTGGGGGCCGGGGAAACAGAAGTCTTGGAGGAGGTGGAGGGCGTGGGTGGTGTCTTGAACGTATGTGGGGATTTCCTGGACTAGGGGAGATAGGACAGTGTTGAGATGAGTTCAGTGGGGCAGGAGCATGCTGAGACAATGGGTTGGCCAGGGTGGTCAGGCTTGTGGATCTTGGGAAGGAGGTAGAACCGGGCAGTGCGGGTTTCCCGGACTATGAGGTTGGAAGCTGTGGGTGGGAGATCTCCTGAGATGATGAGGTTCTGTATGGTCTGGGAGATGATGATTTGGTGATGGGGGGTGGGGTCATAGTCGAGGGGGCAGTAGGAAGAGGTGTCCTCGAGTTGCCGTTTGGCTTCAGCGGTGTAGAGGTCAGTGCGCCAGACTACCACTTCGCCCCCTTTATCTGCTGGCTTGATGGTGAGGTCGGGATTGGAGCAGAGGGTTGGAGGGCTGCGCGTTGTGAGGGTGAGAGGTTGGAGTGGGGGAGGGGGGTAGACAGGTTGAGGCAGTTAATGTCCTGGCGGCAGTTGGAAATGAAGAGGTCGAGGGCGGATAATAGGCCACCGCGGGATGTCCAGGTGGATGGAGTGGTTTGAAGGTGGGCGAAGGGGTCATCGGAAGGTGGGCAGGAGTCCTGATTGTGAAAGTAAGCTCAGAGGCGGAGGTGGTGGAAGAAGTGTTCGATGTCACGGCGTGTATTAAATTCATTGATGCATGGACGGAGGGGGATGAAGGTGGGCACCACTAATCCAGAAACTGGTTTCCAGCATCTGCAATCATTGTTTTTACCTACCTGACTAAATGGTGAGCCTTGTGGTAGTCCATTGGCCAATCTACTCCATGCACTTCCCACTTGTTCAAGGATGTTTCTAAATTGTCTGTCGTGAGGAAATGTTTGAATAACTGACCAGATCCAGTTTGGAAGCTGTCTGCATAAATTTAAGAGCTGGTCACTCTTCACTGGAGGTGTCAGTGTGGTCCATCAAGAATATATTGGGCTTCAGGCCTTTAGATAGGATTTATGATGTACATTCAGGAGATCGAATGAGGAAAGAAAACTGTACAAGGATAATCTAGTACAATAGGGGAGATGTTTGTACCAGTACAGTCATTCCCCTTAGAACTTGTGGTAACTGTACAGAATAAAAGGCTACAGGGCACTTGAGATACCCCTGCACTTGTGTTAGAATGCCAGAAACCTATCCCTTCTTTTCGTTAACATAAAGCTGAAAAGGCTGTGTGTCAGCAAGGATGCCCAAGGTGCTAAGGTTAAGCAAAGTTTAAGTTACCAAATGGCTGGTGACATTTCAGGTGTCCAGTTCACCTGGGTCAGCTGGTTTGGCAAGGATACACGGTGGAGAGGCACATCAATAATTCGATAGTCTGGTATCCAATGTCTGCAGTAATTCACCATGCCCAAAAAGGACAAAAGCTCAGTTCGTATCGTGGGAGCAGACGCGTTAATGATGGCTATGATTCGAACCACAGTGCTCTGAGACTGTGCAAAGGTTCACAGCCCAAATATTGTGCTGCCTTTTGGGAGAGCTGCATCTTTTCATCAGAGACCTTACATCCATCCTGAGCCAGACAGTGGAGCAATGCAAAATGGTCATGCATGCAGGCATCAGGCGAATCGGAGGCCACTAATAAATGATCAGCATATTGAGCCAAGGGGCTTTTACATTACAGGTGGAGGGCTTTCATGGTCTGATGTACCGCAGGGACATAGACAGTGGGGTTCTCCGTGTACCCTTGGGGAAGCTGTGCCCATGTATATTGCCGCCCGCTGTCAGTAAAGGCGTAAAGGTACTTGTTGTCCAGTGACAATTTAATGGAGAGAAAGGCCGAGAGAGAAACGCCTCCGCTATTTCCTCAGCCACCTCCCTCAGAACTCTAGGATGTAGCCCAACGGGGCCAGGAGATTTATCAATTTTAAGACCTTTTAGCTTTTCTAGCACTTCCTCTTTTGTAATGGCAACCATACTCAACTCAGCCCCTGACTCCCTTTAATTGTTGGGATGTTACTCATGTCTTCCACTGTGAAGACTGACGCAAAGTACTTATTAAGTTCTCCAGCTATTTCCTTATCTCCTATCACTCGGCTTCCAGCATCAGTTTGAAGTGGCCCAATGTCTATTTTTGCCTGTCGTTTGTTTCTTATGTATTGAAAGAAACTTTTACTATCATTTCTAATATTACTGGCCAGCCTACCTTCATATTTGATCCTCTCCTTCCTTATTTCTCTCTTTGTTATCCTCTGTTTTTGTAGCCTTCCCAATCTTCTGATTTCCCACTGCTCTTTGCCACTTTATAGGATCTCTCTTTTTCTTTAATACATTTCCTGACTTCCTTTGTCAGCCATTGCTGTCTAATCCCTCCCCGGATAATCTTTCTTTTCTTGGGGATGAACCTCTGTACAGTGTCCTCAATTATACCCACAAACTCCTGCCATTTTTGCTCTACTGTCTTCCCCTCTAGGCTCTGCTTCCAGCCTATTTTCATCAGTTCCTCTCTCATGCCCTCATAATTACCTTTATTTAACTGTAACACCATTACATCCGATTTTGCCTTCTCTCTTTTGGTGATATATCTATGTGTACGGTGACAGTAAGAGTAAGGTCAGTGACGTATCTGGGTGTACAGTGACAGTAAGAGTAAGGTCAGTGATGTTTCTGGGTGTACGGTGACAGTAAGAGTAAGGTCAGTGATGTTTCTGGGTGTACGGTGACAGTAAGAGTAAGGTCAGTGATGTATCTATGTGTACAGTGACAGTAAGAGTAAGATCAGTGATGTTTCTGGGTGTACGGTGACAGTAAGAGTAAGGTCAGTGATGTTTCTGGGTGTACAGTGACAGTAAGAGTAAGGTCAGTGATGTATCTATATGTACAGTGACAGTAAGAGTAAGGTCAGTGATGTATCTGGGTGTACGGTCACAGTAAGAGTAAGGTCAGTGATGTATCTTGGTATATAGTGACAGTAAGAGTAAGGTCAGTGATGTATCTGGGTGTACGGTGACAGTAAGAGTAAGGTCAGTGATGTATCTGGGTGTGTGGTGACAGTAAGAGTAAGGTCAGTGATGTATCTGGGTGTACGGTGACAGAAAGAGTAAGGTCAGTGATGTATCTGGGTGTACGGTGACAGTACGAATAAGGTCAGTGATGTATCTGGGTGTACGGTGACAGTAAGAGTAAGGTCAGTGATGTATCTGGGTGTATAGTGACAGTAAGAGTAAGGTCAGTGATGTATCTGGGTGTACGGTGACAGTAAGTGTAAGGTCAGTGATGTATCTGGGTGTATAGTGACAGTAAGAGTAAGGTCAGTGATGTATCTGGGTGTACGGTCACAGTAAGAGTAAGGTCAGTGATGTTTCTGGGTGTACGGTGACAGTAAGAGTAAGGTCAGTGATGTATCTATGTGTACAGTGACAGTAAGAGTAAGGTCAGTGATGTTTCTGGGTGTACGGTGAGAGTAAGAGTAAGGTCAGTGATGTATCTGGGTGTGTGGTGACAGTAAGAGTAAGGTCAGTGATGTATCTGGGTGTGTGGTGACAGTAAGAGTAAGGTCAGTGATGTATCTGGGTGTACGGTGACAGAAAGAGTAAGGTCAGTGATGTATCTGGGTGTACGGTGACAGTAAGAATAAGGTCAGTGATGTATCTGGGTGTACGGTGACAGTAAGAGTAAGGTCAGTGATGTATCTGGGTGTATAGTGACAGTAAGAGTAAGGTCAGTGATGTATCTGGGTGTACGGTGACAGTAAGAGTAAGGTCAGTGATGTTTCTGGGTGTACGGTGACAGTAAGAGTAAGGTCAGTGATGTTTCTGGGTGTACGGTGACAGTAAGAGTAAGGTCAGTGATGTATCTGGGGTGTACGGTGACAGTAAGAGTAAGGTCAGTGATGTATCTGGGTGTATAGTGACAGTAAGAGTAAGGTCAGTGATGTATCTGGGTGTACGGTCACAGTAAGAGTAAGGTCAGTGATGTTTCTGGGTGTACGGTGACAGTAAGAGTAAGGTCAGTGATGTATCTATGTGTACAGTGACAGTAAGAGTAAGGTCAGTGATGTTTCTGGGTGTACGGTGACAGTAAGAGTAAGGTCAGTGATGTTTCTGGGTGTACAGTGACAGTAAGAGTAAGGTCAGTGATGTATCTATATGTACAGTGACAGTAAGAGTAAGGTCAGTGATGTATCTGGGTGTACGGTCACAGTAAGAGTAAGGTCAGTGATGTATCTTGGTATATAGTGACAGTAAGAGTAAGGTCAGTGATGTATCTGGGTGTGTGGTGACAGTAAGAGTAAGGTCAGTGATGTATCTGGGTGTGTGGTGACAGTAAGAGTAAGGTCAGTGATGTATCTGGGTGTGTGGTGACAGTAAGAGTAAGGTCAGTGATGTATCTGAGTGTGTGGTGACAGTAAGAGTAAGGTCAGTGATGTATCTGGGTGTATGGTGACAGTAAGAGTAAGGTCAGTGATGTATCTGGGTGTACGGTGACAGAAAGAGTAAGGTCAGTGATGTATCTGGGTGTACGGTGACAGTAAGAATAAGGTCAGTGATGTATCTGGGTGTACGGTGACAGTAAGAGTAAGGTCAGTGATGTATCTGGGTGTATAGTGACAGTAAGAGTAAGGTCAGTGATGTATCTGGGTGTACGGTGACAGAAAGAGTAAGGTCAGTGATGTATCTGGGTGTATGGTGACAGTAGGAGTAAGGTCAGTGATGTATCTGGGTGTACGGTGACAGAAAGAGTAAGGTCAGTGATGTATCTGGGTGTGCGGTGACAGTAAGAGTAAGGTCAGTGATGTATCTGGGTGTACGGTGACAGAAAGAGTAAGGTTAGTGATGTATCCATGTGTACGGTGACAGTAAGAGTAAGGTCAGTAATGTATCTGGGTGTACGGTGACAGTAAGAGTAAGGTCAGTGATGTATCTGGGTGTACGGTGACAGTAAGAGTAAGGTCAGTGATGTATCTGGGTGTACGGTGACAGTAAGAGTAAGGTCAGTGATGTATCTGGGTGTACGGTGACAGTAAGAGTAAGGTCAGTGATGTATCTGGGTGTGCGGTGAGAGTAAGAGTTAGGTTATTGATGTATCTATGTGTACGGTGACAGTAAGAGTTTGGTCACTGTTATATTTGGGTGTGTGGTGACAGTAAGATTAAGGTCAGTGATCTATCTCTGTGAGATGAAGGTTTAAATAAGGTCACCGATGTATTTGGATTGGACAGTGACAGTAAGATTAAGGTCAGTAGTGTATCTGGGTGTACAGTGACAGTAAGAGTAGGTTCAGTGATATATCTATGTGTACGGTGACGGTAAGAGTAAGGTCAGTGATGTATCTAGGTGTGCAGTGTCAGAAAGAATAAGGTCAGTGATGTATCTGGATATACTGTGACAGTAAGTGTAAGGTCAGTGATGTATCTGGGTGTACGGTGACAGTAAGAGTAAGGTCAGTGATGTATCTGGGTGTACGGTGACAGTAAGTGTAAGGTCAGTGATGTATCTGGGTGTATGGTGACAGTAAGAGTAAGGTCAGTGATGTATCTGGATATACAGTGACAGTAAGTGTAAGGTCAGTGATGTATCTGGGTGTACGGTGACAGTAAGAGTAAGGTCAGTGATGTATCTGGGTGTACGGTGACAGTAAGAGTAAGGTCAGTGATGTATCTGGGTGTACGGTGACAGTAAGTGTAAGGTCAGTGATGTATCTGGGTGTACGGTCACAGTAAGCGTAAGGTCAGTGATGTATCTGGGTGTACGGTGACAGTAAGAGTAAGGTCAGTGATGTATCTGGGTGTATGGTGACAGTAAGAGTAAGGTCAGTGATGTATCTGGATATACAGTGACAGTAAGTGTAAGGTCAGTGATGTATCTGGGTGTACGGTCACAGTAAGCGTAAGGTCAGTGATGTATCTGGGTGTACGGTGACAGTAAGTGTAAGGTCAGTGATGTATCTGGGTGTATAGTGACAGTAAGAGTAAGGTCAGTGATGTATCTGGGTGTACGGTCACAGTAAGCGTAAGGTCAGTGATGTATCTGGGTGTACGGTGACAGTAAGTGTAAGGTCAGTGATGTATCTGGGTGTACGGTGACAGGAAGAGTAAGGTCAGTGATGTATCTGGGTGTACGGTCACAGTAAGCGTAAGGTCAGTGATGTATCTGGGTGTACGGTGACAGTAAGTGTAAGGTCAGTGATGTATCTGGGTGTATAGTGACAGTAAGTGTAAGGTCAGTGATGTATCTGGGTGTACGGTCACAGTAAGCGTAAGGTCAGTGATGTATCTGGGTGTACAGTGACAGTAAGTGTAAGGTCAGTGATGTATCTGGGTGTATAGTGACAGTAAGTGTAAGGTCAGTGATGTATCTGGGTGTACGGTCACAGTAAGCGTAAGGTCAGTGATGTATCTGGGTGTACGGTGACAGTAAGTGTAAGGTCAGTGATGTATCTGGGTGTACGGTGACAGGAAGAGTAAGGTTAGTGATGTATCTGGGTGTACGGTGACAGTAAGAGTAAGGTCAGTGATGTATCTGGGTGTACGGTGACAGTAAGAGTAAGGTTAGTGATGTATCTGGGTGTACGGTGAGAGTAAGAGTTAGGTTATTGATGTATCTATGTGTACGGTGACAGTAAGTGTAAGGTCAGTGATGTATCTGGGTGTACGGTGACAGTAAGAGTAAGGTCAGTAATGCATCTGGATGTACGGTGACAGAAAGTATAAGGTCAGTGATGTATCTGGATATACTGTGACAGTAAGTATAAGGTCAGTGATGTAGCTGGATATACTGTGACAGTAAGTATAAGGTCAGTGATGTATCTGGATATACTGTGACAGTAAGTGTAAGTTCAGTGATGTAGCTGGATATACTGTGACAGTAAGTGTAAGGTCAGTGATGTATCTGGATATACTGTGACAGTAAGTGTAAGTTCAGTGATGTAGCTGGATATACTGTGACAGTAAGTGTAAGGTCAGTGATGTATCTGGATATACTGTGACAGTAAGTGTAAGGTCAGTGATGTATCTGGATATACTGTGACAGTAAGTGTAAGGTCAGTGATGTATCTGGATATACTGTGACAGTAAGTGTAAGGTCAGTGATGTATCCGGATATACTGTGACAGTAAGTGTAAGGTCAGTGATGTATCTGGATATACTGTGACAGTAAGTGTAAGGTCAGTGATGTATCTGGATATACTGTGACAGTAAGTATAAGGTCAGTGATGTATCTGGATATACTGTGACAGTAAGTGTAAGGTCAGTGATGTATCTGGATATACTGTGACAGTAAGTGTAAGGTCAGTGATGTAGCTGGATATACAGTGACAGTAAGTGTA
The DNA here is from genome assembly GCF_037043375.1 of Chiloscyllium plagiosum. NCBI lineage: Eukaryota > Metazoa > Chordata > Chondrichthyes > Orectolobiformes > Hemiscylliidae > Chiloscyllium > Chiloscyllium plagiosum. Next base: position 16,296,568 of record NW_028270182.1, read on the forward strand.
AGGTCAGTGATGTATCTGGATATACTGTGACAGTAAGTGTAAGGTCAGTGATGTAGCTGGATATACTGTGACAGTAAGTGTAAGGTCAGTGATGTATCTGGATATACTGTGACAGTAAGTGTAAGGTCAGTGATGTATCCGGATATACTGTGACAGTAAGTGTAAGGTCAGTGATGTATCTGGATATACTGTGACAGTAAGTGTAAGGTCAGTGATGTATCTGGATATACTGTGACAGTAAGTATAAGGTCAGTGATGTATCTGGATATACTGTGACAGTAAGTGTAAGGTCAGTGATGTATCTGGATATACTGTGACAGTAAGTGTAAGGTCAGTGATGTAGCTGGATATACAGTGACAGTAAGTGTAAGGTCAGTGATGTATCTGGATATACTGTGACAGTAAGTGTAAGGTCAGTGATGTAGCTGGATATACTGTGACAGTAAGTGTAAGGTCAGTGATGTATCTGGATATACTGTGACAGTAAGTATAAGGTCAGTGATGTATCTGGATATACTGTGACAGTAAGTGTAAGGTCAGTGATGTAGCTGGATATACTGTGATAGTAAGTGTAAGGTCAGTGATGTAGCTGGATATACTGTGACAGTAAGTGTAAGGTCAGTGATGTATCTGGATATACTGTGACAGTAAGTGTAAGGTCAGTGATGTATCTGGATATACTGTGACAGTAAGTGTAAGGTCAGTGATGTATCTGGATATACTGTGACAGTAAGTGTAAGGTCAGTGATGTATCTGGATATACTGTGACAGTAAGTGTAAGGTCAGTGATGTAACTGGATATACAGTGACAGTAAGTGTAAGGTCAGTGATGTATCCGGATATACTGTGACAGTAAGTGTAAGGTCAGTGATGTAGCTGGATATACTGTGACAGTAAGTGTAAGGTCAGTGATGTATCTGGATATACAGTGACAGTAAGTGTAAGGTCAGTGATGTAGCTGGATATACAGTGACAGTAAGTGTAAGGTCAGTGATGTATCTGGATATACTGTGACAGTAAGTGTAAGGTCAGTGATGTATCTGGATATACTGTGACAGTAAGTGTAAGGTCAGTGATGTAGCTGGATATACAGTGACAGTAAGTGTAAGGTCAGTGATGTATCCGGATATACTGTGACAGTAAGTGTAAGGTCAGTGATGTATCTGGATATACTGTGACAGTAAGTGTAAGGTCAGTGATGTAGCTGGATATACTGTGACAGTAAGTGTAAGGTCAGTGATGTATCTGGATATACTGTGACAGTAAGTATAAGGTCAGTGATGTATCTGGATATACTGTGACAGTAAGTGTAAGGTCAGTGATGTAGCTGGATATACTGTGACAGTAAGTGTAAGGTCAGTGATGTATCTGGATATACTGTGACAGTAAGTATAAGGTCAGTGATGTATCTGGATATACTGTGACAGTAAGTATAAGGTCAGTGATGTATCTGGATATACTGTGACAGTAAGTGTAAGGTCAGTGATGTAGCTGGATATACTGTGACAGTAAGTGTAAGGTCAGTGATGTAGCTGGATAAACAGTGACAGTAAGTGTAAGGTCAGTAATGCATCTGGATGTACAGTGATAGTAAGACTAAGGTCAGTGATGTATATGGATATACTGTGATAGTAAGTGTAAGGTCAGTGATGTAGCTGGATATACAGTGACAGTAAGTGTAAGGTCAGTAATGCATCTGGATGTACAGTGATAGTAAGACTAAGGTCAGTGATGTATCTGGATATACTGTGATAGTAAGTGTAAGGTCAGTGATGCATCTGGATATACTGTGATAGTAAGTGTAAGGTCAGTAATGCATCTGGATGTACTGTGATAGTAAGACTAAGGTCAGTGATGTATCTGGGGTGTACGGTGACAGTAAGAGTAAGGTCAGTCATGCATCTGGATGTACTGTGATAGTAAGACTAAGGTCAGTGATGTATCTGGGGTGTACGGTGACAGTAAGAGTAAGGTCAATGATGTATCTGGGTGTGCAGCATCAGAAAGAATAAGGTCAGAGATGTATCTGGGATGTACGGTGACAGTAAGAGTAAGGTCAGTGATGTATCTCGGTATACGGTGACAGTAAGAGTAAGGTCAGTGATGTATCTGGGTGTACGGTGACAGTAAGAGTAAGGTCAGTGATGTATCTGGGTGTACGGTGACAGTAAGAGTAAAGTCAGTGATGTATCTCGGTATACGGTGACAGTAAGAATAAGGTCAGTGATGTTTCTGGGTGTGCAGTGTCAGAACGAATAAGGTCAGTGATGTATCTGGGTGTACGGTGACAGTAAGAGTAAGGTCAGTGATGTATCTGGGTGTGTGGTGACGTTGAGAGTAAGGTCAGTGATGTACCTGGGTGTATGGTGACAGTAAGAGTAAGGTCAGTGATGTATCTGGGTGTGTGGTGACAGTAAGAGTAAGGTCAGTGATGTATCTGGGTGTATGGTGACAGTAAGTGTAAGGTCAGTGATGTATCTGGGTGTGCGGTGACAGTAAGAGTAAGGTCAGTGATGTATCTGGGTGTACGGTGACAGTAAGAGTAAGGTCAGTGATGTATCTGGGTGTACGGTGACAGTAAGTGTAAGGTCAGTGATGTATCTGGGTGTACGGTCACAGTAAGCGTAAGGTCAGTGATGTATCTGGGTGTACGGTGACAGTAAGAGTAAGGTCAGTGATGTATCTGGGTGTATGTTGACAGTAAGAGTAAGGTCAGTGATGTATCTGGATATACAGTGACAGTAAGTGCAAGGTCAGTGATGTATCTGGGTGTACGGTGACAGTAAGAGTAAGGTCAGTGATGTATCTGGGTGTACGGTGACAGTAAGAGTAAGGTCAGTGATGTATCTGGGTGTACGGTGACAGTAAGAGTAAGGTCAGTGATGTATCGGGATATACAGTGACAGTAAGTGTAAGGTCAGTGATGTATCTGGGTGTACGGTGACAGTAAGTGTAAGGTCAGTAATGCATCTGGATGTACGGTGACAGAAAGTATAAGGTCAGTGATGTAGCTGGATATACTGTGACAGTAAGTGTAAGGTCAGTGATGTAGCTGGATATACTGTGACAGTAAGTGTAAGGTCAGTGATGTATCTGGATATACTGTGACAGTAAGTGTAAGGTCAGTGATGTATCCGGATATACTGTGACAGTAAGTGTAAGGTCAGTGATGTATCTGGATATACTGTGACAGTAAGTGTAAGGTCAGTGATGTATCCGGATATACTGTGATAGTAAGTGTAAGGTCAGTGATGTATCTGGATATACTGTGACAGTAAGTGTAAGGTCAGTGATGTATCCGGATATACTGTGACAGTAAGTGTAAGATCAGTGATGTATCTGGATATACTGTGACAGTAAGTATAAGGTCAGTGATGTATCTGGATATACTGTGACAGTAAGTGTAAGGTCAGTGATGTAGCTGGATATACTGTGACAGTAAGTGTTCGGTCAGTGATGTAGCTGGATATACTGTGACAGTAAGTGTAAGGTCAGTGATGTATCTGGATATACTGTGACAGTAAGTATAAGGTCAGTGATGTATCTGGATATACTGTGACAGTAAGTATAAGGTCAGTGATGTATCTGGATATACTGTGACAGTAAGTGTAAGGTCAGTGATGTAGCTGGATATACTGTGACAGTAAGTGTAAGGTCAGTGATGTATCTGGATATACAGTGACAGTAAGTGCAAGGTCAGTGATGTATCTGGGTGTACGGTGACAATAAGAGTAAGGTCAGTGATGTATCTGGGTGTACGGTGACAGTAAGAGTAAGGTCAGTGATGTATCTGGATATACAGTGACAGTAAGTGTAAGGTCAGTGATGTATCTGGGTGTACGGTGACAGTAAGAGTAAGGTCAGTAATGCATCTGGATGTACGGTGACAGAAAGTATAAGGTCAGTGATGTAGCTGGATATACTGTGACAGTAAGTGTAAGGTCAGTGATGTAGCTGGATATACTGTGACAGTAAGTGTAAGGTCAGTGATGTATCTGGATATACTGTGACAGTAAGTGTAAGGTCAGTGATGTATCCGGATATACTGTGACAGTAAGTGTAAGGTCAGTGATGTATCTGGATATACTGTGACAGTAAGTGTAAGGTCAGTGATGTATCTGGATATACTGTGACAGTAAGTGTAAGGTCAGTGATGTATCCGGATATACTGTGATAGTAAGTGTAAGGTCAGTGATGTATCTGGATATACTGTGATAGTAAGTGTAAGGTCAGTGATGTATCTGGATATACTGTGACAGTAAGTATAAGGTCAGTGATGTATCTGGATATACTGTGACAGTAAGTGTAAGGTCAGTGATGTATCTGGATAAACTGTGACAGTAAGTGTAAAGTCAGTGATGTATCCGGATATGCTGTGACAGTAAGTGTAAGGTCAGTGATGTATCTGGATATACTGTGACAGTAAGTGTAAGGTCAGTGATGTAGCTGGATATACTGTGACAATAAGTGTAAGGTCAGTGATGTATCTGGATATACTGTGACAGTAAGTGTAAGGTCAGTGATGTATCCGGATATACTGTGATAGTAAGTGTAAGGTCAGTGATGTATCTGGATATACTGTGACAGTAAGTATAAGGTCAGTGATGTATCTGGATATACTGTGACAGTAAGTGTAAGGTCAGTGATGTATCTGGATAAACTGTGACAGTAAGTGTAAGGTCAGTGATGTATCCGGATATACTGTGACAGTAAGTGTAAGGTCAGTGATGTATCTGGATATACTGTGACAGTAAGTGTAAGGTCAGTGATGTAGCTGGATATACTGTGACAATAAGTGTAAGGTCAGTGATGTATCTGGATATACTGTGACAGTAAGTGTAAGGTCAGTGATGTATCCGGATATACTGTGATAGTAAGTGTAAGGTCAGTGATGTATCTGGATATACTGTGACAGTAAGTGTAAGGTCAGTGATGTATCTGGATATACTGTGACAGTAAGTGTAAGGTCAGTGATGTAGCTGGATATACTGTGACAGTAAGTGTAAGGTCAGTGATGTAGCTGGATATACTGTGACAGTAAGTGTAAGGTCAGTGATGTATCTGGATATACTGTGACAGTAAGTATAAGGTCAGTGATGTATCTGGATATACTGTGACAGTAAGTATAAGGTCAGTGATGTATCTGGATATACTGTGACAGTAAGTGTAAGGTCAGTGATGTAGCTGGATATACTGTGACAGTAAGTGTAAGGTCAGTGATGTATCTGGATATACAGTGACAGTAAGTGTAAGGTCAGTGATGTATCTGGATATACTGTGATAGTAAGTGTAAGGTCAGTAATGTATCTGGATATACTGTGACAGTAAGTGTAAGGTCAGTGATGTATCTGGATATACTGTGACAGTAAGTGTAAGGTCAGTGATGTATCTGGATATACTGTGACAGTAAGTATAAGGTCAGTGATGTATCTGGATATACTGTGACAGTAAGTGTAAGGTCAGTGATGTAGCTGGATATACTGTGACAGTAAGTGTAAGGTCAGTGATGTAGCTGGATATACTGTGACAGTAAGTGTAAGGTCAGTGATGTATCTGGATATACAGTGACAGTAAGTGTAAGGTCAGTGATGTATCTGGATATACTGTGATAGTAAGTGTAAGGTCAGTGATGTAGCTGGATATACAGTGACAGTAAGTGTAAGGTCAGTGATGTAGCTGGATATACAGTGACAGTAAGTGTAAGGTCAGTAATGCATCTGGATGTACAGTGATAGTAAGACTAAGGTCAGTGATGTATCTGGATATACTGTGACAGTAAGAGTAAGGTCAGTGATGTAGCTGGATATACTGTGATAGTAAGTGTAAGGTCAGTGATGTAGCTGGGTATACTGTGACAGTAAGTGTAAGGTCAGTAATGCATCTGGATGTACAGTGATAGTAAGACTAAGGTCAGTGATGTATCTGGATATACTGTGATAGTAAGTGTAAGGTCAGTGATGCATCTGGATATACTGTGACAGTAAGTATAAGGTCAGTGATGTAGCTGGATATACTGTGACAGTAAGTGTAAGGTCAGTGATGTAGCTGGATATACTGTGACAGTAAGTGTAAGGTCAGTGATGTATCTGGATATACTGTGATAGTAAGTGTAAGGTCAGTGATGTAGCTGGATATACTGTGACAGTAAGTGTAAGGTCAGTAATGCATCTGGATATCCTGTGATAGTAAGTGTAAGGTCAGTGATGTAGCTGGATATACTGTGATAGTAAGTGTAAGGTCAGTAATGCATCTGGATATACTGTGATAGTAAGTGTAAGGTCAGTGATGTAGCTGGATATACTGTGACAGTAAGTGTAAGGTCAGTAATGCATCAGGATGTACTGTGATAGTAAGACTAAGGTCAGTGATGTATCTGGGGTGTACGGTGACAGTAAGAGTAAGGTCAATGATGTATCTGGGTGTGCAGCATCAGAAAGAATAAGGTCAGAGATGTATCTGGGATGTACGGTGACAGTAAGAATAAGGTCAGTGATGTATCTGGGTGTGCAGCATCAGAAAGAATAAGGTCAGAGATGTATCTGGGATGTACGGTGACAGTAAGAGTAAGGTCAGTGATGTATCTGGGTGTGTGGTGACAGTAAGAGTAAGGTCAGTGATGTATCTCGGTATACGGTGACAGTAAGAGTAAGGTCAGTGATGTATCTGGGTGTACGGTGACAGTAAGTGTAAGGTCAGTGATGTATCTGGGTGTACGGTGACAGTAAGAGTAAGGTCAGTGATGTATCTGGGTGTACGGTGACAGTAAGAGTAAAGTCAGTGATGTATCTCGGTATACGGTGACAGTAAGAATAAGGTCAGTGATGTTTCTGGGTGTGCAGTGTCAGAACGAATAAGGTCAGTGATGTATCTGGGTGTACGGTGACAGTAAGAGTAAGGTCAGTGATGTATCTGGGTGTGTGGTGACGTTGAGAGTAAGGTCAGTGATGTACCTGGGTGTATGGTGACAGTAAGAGTAAGGTCAGTGATGTATCTGGGTGTGTGGTGACAGTAAGAGTAAGGTCAGTGATGTATCTGGGTGTGTGGTGACAGTAAGTGTAAGGTCAGTGATGTATCTGGGTGTGCGGTGACAGTAAGAGTAAGGTCAGTGATGTATCTGGGTGTGCGGTGACAGTAAGAGTAAGGTCAGTGATGTATCTGGGTGTGCGGTGACAGTAAGAGTAAGGTCAGTGATGTATCTGGGTATGTGGTGATGTTGAGAGTACGATCATTGATGTTTTTGGATGAACATTGACAATAAAAGTGAGGTCACTTTTTGATACAGTTGGACAGTGTTAATATATGTGAGGCTAGAAATGTATCTGTCTGGATGGAGACAATCAGAGTGAGGTCACTGATGTGTAGAGTCACAGAGTCATAGAATCCTACCACACAGAGAAAGGCCCATGCCAAACAACATGTCCATCCACGCTAACCTCATTTCCTTGCATTTGGCCCATATCCTTCTAATCCATTCCTATCCATGCATTTGTCCAAATGCCTTTTAAATGTTGTTCATGTACCTGCCTCAAACACTTCCATTAGCAGCTCATTCAATTTGTAAAAATAGTTCCCCCTCAATTTGCCTTTAATTCTTTCTTCTCTCACCTTAAACTGATGCCCTCTCATCCTAGATTCCATCTAGGACATAAATTTGAGGGCGTGGCAAATATCTTAGGGGGAAGCAAGACATTAGCAGGCTGAGGGGGAAAAGACAGCGCACGGAAGGGGTTGGCAGGGAAGCAGACTTGGGGGGAGAGAGAACACTGGGGTGATGGGACAAAGAGAACACGGGGGAGGGGCAGACAGCGGGGGAGGGGACAAAGGAGAGCACAGGGAAGGGGGAGAAAGAGGTGCTTGTGGGGAAGAGAGAGCACAGCGGGGGGAAAAAGAGAGCTTTGGGGGGGCAGAAGAGGGTGCAGGGAAGCGGGGAACGAGACCACGGAGAGGGGGTAATAAAGGAAAGCATGGGGAGGGAAGAAGAGAGTGCAGGGAGGGGAATGAGGAGAGTGCTGACGGGTGGGAGAAAGGAGACTGCAGGGATGGGGGGGTCAAGGAGATCGCAGAGAAGTGGGGAACGAGAGCAAGGAAAGGGATGAGAAAGAGCTCAGGGTGGGGGTGAGAAAGGAAAGTGCGGGGAGGGGGAAAGAGAGAGTGGGGAGAGGGGAAGGAGAGCCCAGGCAGTGGGGGAAGAGAGTGGAGGGAGAGAGTAACATCAGCACGACAAGAGGCAGAGAACAACTGACCTTCCAGAGAGAGTGAGTGAGAGAGAAAGCAGCTTCACAGAGCCAGAGAGAAAGAGAGACAGAGACTGCGTAAATCTCCAAAAGACTCAGGACTGAAGGGGCCAAAGAGGATTAGAGATAGTATGTCTGTAATTAAAGGGTATTGTAACGTTTCCTGATAAAGACGGGACTGTGTACATTGGTATTGGCTCATGTTTGTACTGATTTGACCGTTTCAGTATTGGGTGACACCTGGGCACGTTCGTTTAGACCATTCCAATTGGAGTTGTCGAGCTTGTTTTAAGGAGGAAATAGACAACGCCTTCATCTCTGGAATTATCTCATGGACTCCCACTGAGCTGCCTCCAATGCAATTATATCCCCAAATTGTTTGCAAAACTCCAGCTGAGATTGTTCTCCTGCCTTCTACACTTGCAGCAACACTCCCCGACCTTTATACTCTATTCTGTTTATAATAAATGTCAAAACTACCATTTGCCTTCCTTGTTAGCTGCTGTAGCTGCAATGATCAGAGGGAGGTCAGTGATGTATCTGGATGGACAGTGACAGTAAGGGGGAGATCAGTGATGTATCTGATGGACAGTGACAGTAAGAGGGAGGTCAGGGATGTATCTGATGGACAGTGACAGTAAGAGGGAGGTCAGTGATGTATCTCATGGACAGTGACAGTCAGGGTGAGGTCAGTGATGTATCTGGATGGACAGTGACAGTAAGGGGGAGGTCAGTGATGTATCTGGATGGACAGTGACAGTAAGGGGGAGGTCAGTGATGTATCTGGATGGACAGTGACAGTAAGGGGGAGGTCAGTGATGTATCTGGATGGACAGTGACAGTAAGGGGGAGGTCAGTGATGTATCTGGATGGACAGTTACAGTAAGAGGGAGGTTAGTGATGTCTCCATTGTTGGAGGTCCATCTTGTTCACTGAGACCCCTTCCCTCAGGAAAGGCAGTATGTTCTCCTTGTTTGGCCCTTCATGTGACACCAGATCCTGGGAAATTGGGAATGGGGAATAAATGCTGACCTCTCAGTGATGTACAAATTCAGTGTGTGAGAAGAATCACATTTCACTCAGTGAGTGAAATGTTCTTGTTTAAAGACGGCAGCTCCTACCCGAGAGTACAGAAGGACAGCTCGGAGACATATTTTCACACTTGGAATGAACTGTCTCGATGCAGCATCAGTTGAAATAGTTTGTGATCTTGGGATGGGGCTCGTGGTGTTTGAGTGGACAGCGTTATTGCTGACAGATTCCAGATTCTGTTTTTGTTATTTCATTATGATGTACTGAGCAGCAATGATTCTGCATAATTGGGATTAAACTTGTTATTGTAATTATTTTGTTCATTTCCCGAAATGTGAAAAACAGCAACAAAGCCGAGCAATGCTGTCACCTCGATCTCCCCAAGGAGCTTCCACACAGTATAAGGCAGCCTCTCTGGGAATGCATCAGCTCAGAGTCTCAAACAAGGAGCTTGTCAGCTGCCTGAAGGGACCGATTACCTCACACAGAAAAATGCATCAACCAATTGATCATGTGAAGAAGGTGTTCTGCACCATTCTTGGTTTTATTGGCATCCCAGGTATGGCGTTACAACAATTGAACTTGCTTTAATCTGCTGCTGATCTGCTCTCTGGTTTTACCTTTTAAACAATAACGTCTCCAGCTCACTGACTGGTCAGCCTTATCCATTTACCGGGACTGTGACAGCAATTCACTGAGCAGCATTCTCGGTACAATTCTCCACTGACAGAGACTCCCAACTTCACTGCTGCTGCAGCATTTTCTGGTCTCAGCGTTCTGTCATCTGTTCCAGTTTCATATGACTTGAAAGTATGAGGAGAGATCAGGCAGGTTAGTTCAGAAGATGGGTCACTCAACCCGAAACGTTAACTCTGTGCTCTCTCCCACAGATGCTGCCAGACATGCTGAGCAATTTCTGGTTTTGTCATACAAATGAGACCTTTTTTACCTGGAATTTTAAGGTTTAGGAGTCATATGAATGAAGTCCTACAAGATATTAACTAGAAAAGGCAGGAAAAGATAAACTTTCCATTGGATGGGAATTCCAGGATGAGGGAGCAGAGTCTGAGAATAAGGTCCAGAGCATTCAGGAGAGGTAATAGGAAACATTTCTACACATAAAGAGTGGAAGAGGATTGGAACTCTCTTCCACAAACAGCAGTGGATGATGGATCAGTTGTTAATTTTAAATTTTGGATAGCTTATTTTTCTGTTAAGAAAAGAAATTGAGGGGAATTCACAATTTTGATCTGTAAAGCTTCAGCTAACTATTCTCCCATCTGGAAATTCCCTCCGCCTCACTGCCTCTGGCCAGGACATTCAAATCCTGACAGGTTACCTTTCCAATCCCTGCATGTTGAGACGTTTATGTACAGATGGGTAATTTTACAGGGGAAGTATCACAGCAGTCCCAACACATTGTCACTAAGGGAACCTTGCACTCTCTGTTCTGCTGCACTTGTGTAAGACTCATTGAGTCGTCTTGTTTGAAACCTTATCCATGTTCTGATGACCTGTTTCCTGGTCCTGTTGTGACTACAATCAGGATTTAGTCCAATACCAAGGGAATGAGCTGATCCAAGGAGAAGGGGAGAGTTTGAATGATTTATAGTCCAAGTGCCTGACTATGACTGAGTTGGGATCAAGATTTCTCATGGTGTTCTGTGCTTGCTAGAGTGGGTTGAGAGAAGTGAGAATCTGTTACACTAATTCACATACTTATCTTGGAAAATCATAGACTTCCTTCTGCTCTCTGAGGAGAGGATGTGAGCTCCATCATTCCCCAAGCCCCATGATCTTTGGAGTGACTGGGCTAGAGGACAATCTGAGGTGGGTGTGCAACTCTTAAAATTTAAATTCACTCAACATTAACCACTTCCACTCATACAGTGAACCAGTTTTTCATGCTAAAATCTTATTGTTGCTCTCTGGAACTGGCAGGGAGAATTCATGATCAATAATTCACTGTTTCTTTTCCGTTTGTCTCCCACAATTAATTTGCTGGCGATTACAATCTTTTCCCAGGGAAAGTGCAGTGTTTCACCTTGCACCACCCGCTACCTGGTGGCTATGGCAGCTGCCGATTTGACGGTCATTATCACTGAGGTTATTCTGTGGAGATTTCCCTATTATTATTATGGACGGTCTTTCCTAGACATCACTCCTGTGTGCAGTGTTACAGGGTTGCTGCGTCGTGCAGCCAGGGACTGCTCTGCCTGGTTCACTGTCACTTTCTCCTTTGACTGCTTTGTGACCATTTGTTGTCAGAAGATGAGAATGTAATATTGCACTGAGAAAACTGCAATTGTGATTCTAGCAACAACCTGCACCCTATTCTGTTTGAAAAACATCCCCTTCTATTTTCAATATGTGCCTCGAGGGATAATCAACAATGTGCCATTCTACTGTAAAACAAAGTCAAGCTACTATACTGAGACTTGGTGGGTGGCATTAGATTGGCTTGATACAGTTTTGACCCCTTTACTGCCATTCGCTTTAATTCTGTTGCTCAATGCTCTGACAGTCAGACACATTTTAGTGACCAGTCAAGTCCGGAAGAGGCTGAAGGGTGAGATCAAAAAAGAGAATCACAAAGACCAGAGATGGAGAGCAGAAGGAAGTCTGTGATTTTACTCTGCACCATCTCTGGGAGCTCCATCCTCCTGTGGTTAATCACTGTTGTATATTTCTTATATTATGTCATTCAAGGAATCACTCCTAACGATTACTCACCTTTTCTATATCACTTCAGTACAGTTGGTTTCAAGCTGCAGAGGTTAAGTTGTTGCACAAACACATTTATTTATGCAGCAACATTGTCCCGGTTCAGAGCAAAGATCAGTAACACAATAAAATACCTACTTACATGAAGTCCTTGTGTTATGAATAAATAAAACACCTCTGTGAAGCACACAGGAGGGTCCTATTCATTCAGACCATAATTTTTTGTTTTGATTCACTCAAGGGATGTGGGTATCACTGACTGAGTCTGTATTTATTCCTCATCCCAAATTGCCCCTGGAGATGGTGCTGCTGAGCTGCCTTTAACACTGATGAAATGACAATATATTTCTTAATCAGGATGGTGAGTGACTTGGAGGGAAATTCGGAGGTGGTGATGTTCCCATCTACCTATTCCCCTGGTCCTTCTGGGTGGAAGTAGCTGTGGGTTTGGAAGGTACTGTCTGAGGATCTTTGGTGAATTTCTGAAGTGCACCTTGCGGATGGTAAACACTGCTGCTACTGAGCTTCAGTGGTGGAGGGAGGGGATGTTTGGGGATGTGGTGCCAAGTCAAGTGGGTTGCATTATCCTGGATGGTGTTGATCTTCTTGAGCGTTTGTTGGAACTACATCCATCCAGGCAAGTGGAGAGTTTTCCATCACATCCTGACAGAGAGTCCTTATCCCAGTGCAGGGAGAGAGTTGAGCTGGGAACCTATGGATTCCCGATTGTAGCACAATCCAAAGAAATTATCAATGGAAAAGGCATTTCCTGCTGGATAACACCTATCAGCTTGGAACCCTCTGTAAGTCTCCATCAAAACCAAATCCTTGAAGGTTTCTGATATAATTAAGTAGAGCAGTTAATCTGAAAATGTTTCACTGTTAAATACATCATCTCATTCCACAGATCCCATACTAACGTCACAAACAGCCACCTATGAGCTGTTTCGATGAGGAAAATGGTGTCAGGTGATTACATGACAATGTCAGAACCCTCTCGCCAAACATTTTTTCATGCAACAACATTGTTTGGCTTCGGAGTGAAATTCAGAAACGCAGTAAAATATCTAATTATATGAATTCCTCATATTATGAATAAATAAAACTTATACATGATAACAAATGGCTAGACTTCCTATTTTTCAGCATCAGGCTGCTGAATTCCAATGGGTTGCTACTCCAATACAGTCCCAAATAGAAATTTCCTGTCATGGGGTGATGAGTCAAAGTCATGGAATGAAGCCCCCTTACGACGAAAGTGATACAATACCACCCTCTGCTAGCCTCCACACACCACTGTGGGGGGTGGTCAAGGGAATAAACCCTCTAACCTTCAGTCAGAGAGGGACAGAGGGAGGGCAGAAGCTCACAGCACATTCAAACTGACAGCAACATCAACACACATACACACACCCATAGAGAGTGACGCACACCCACAGTGACACAGATAGGCACACACAGCCAGACACACACACAGTGACACACACAGACAGTGTCATGCACACAGTAAGACACACAGACAGCCAGACACACACATGCGCATAGTGACACACACACACACATACACACACACACATGTTCACAGACATTCTCAAGGCCAGTGTGGAAAAGACTTCAATTGGACTGAGGTCCTTCATTGTGTACCACACTCTAAGAGAAATGTTTTGCTTCTCTGCTATTTGGAAATGATTTGTCTGTGAGCAGTATTTTTGACATTATTCAGATTAAGTAGAGTGTTTCCACTGCAATTGTATCCAGGCACCTCTGAGTGAACCATTTTTTGAGGAAACAGCGTGAATTTTATAGCACTTTCTGCAGCTTACAATGTTTTATGATTTACTCTCACAAGTTCTAAGTGAGAATGGATTCAAGGGTGGAAGGGATGAGAGCAGCACTGGGCATGTTCATCTTCTCCTCATATCTCAGTGGCAACATCACACGGGATGGATAAAACTGCTCTGTGTCTCCAAAGACATTCTTAGAAGAATCAAACAAATGTGCAAGAAATTCATAGACTGTGATGTTTCCACCAAAACAAAATCTGCTTGTTGTGCAGGGAGCCCAGCAGACAGTAGCATTGTATCACTCTCATACAAGAGGGACAGACAGAAAAAGAGAGATAGGAAAGGGGGATCCACTCCACAAAACAACAAAGACCCCATTGGACAGACAGAGACATAGAAATACAATAAAAATAAAGACACACTGATACGTTCCCAGGCTGAAGGAAACTCCAGGAGCGGGGTCTGTGTCACTGGAGAGAGGGAGTGTGAGAACCCATCGAGAGAGAGCAAGCCGGGACAAACAATATCACCCCTTCAGTTTGTCCCTGTCTTAAATCCTGTTTATCCCTGTCTGATTTTTCCACTTTGTCTCTCTCACTCCCTGTCCTTCTCTCTGCCCTTATCCCTGTCCTTAGCTCCCTCTCTCCTTCCCCCTCCCTGTCTGTCTCACCCTCTCTTGTCCCCCATCTCTGTCACTGTCATGTCATGTACAGACCACCAAACAGTAGTCAGGAGCTGGAGCACGAGATACACCAGGAGAGAGAAAAGATGTGAAGGAGAGGCAAAGTTACAATGATCATGATGGACTTCAACCTGGGTGGACTGGGAAAATCACGTTATTAGTGGATCAGTTCATTCCAAGTGTCCATATGTCTCTGAGCTGTCCTTCTGTACTCTCGGGTAGGAGCTGGCCTCTTTAAACAAGAACATTTCACTCACTGATTGAAACATGATTCTTCTCGCACACTGAATGTGTACATTACTGCGAGGTCAGCATTTATTCCCAATTCTCAATTTCCCAGGATCTGGAGTCACATGAAGGGACAAGTGAGGAGAACATACTGCCTTTCCTGAGGGAAACGGGCTCAGCGAACTAGATGGGCTTCCAACAATGGAGACATGAATGAGTATTTTAATTCCAAATTGGAATGAATTTTAAACTTCAGCAGCTGCCGTGGTGGATTCAAATCCACACCCACAGACCATTAAGCTCAAGCTCACAAGAGGAGTCCAGTGCAAATATGACCATGCTGCGGTCTGTACAGCTTGCAATTGCAGATGGTGACGTGAACCCAAATCAGCACCCCACATGACTTCAACATATCAAACAGATTGACTTTCTGCCATTTAATCAAAGTCAAATTCAGGCAATCATTTAAACTGAATAAAAACACAGTGCTCAAACCAATGCAGCTCATCTGAATATCAATAGTGGAAAGTATTCAATCACATACTGACAGAGAGTCCCAAAGCTAGTGCCGGCATTGAGAGTATAGCTGGGAACCTGCTGATTCCCCATCACAGCACAATCAAAAGGAATAATCTGGGGAAATGTAATTTCTTACTGGTCAATTCCGATCAGCTTGCTACCTTCTGTGAGTCTCCAGCAAAATCAAATCTTTCGGAGGGTTCTGATGAAATTCAGTAGAATGTTTCATTTGAAATTGTTCCACTATTAAACACAGTCTCAACAGACCCCATATTAATGTCACAAACAGCCAACTATGTGCCGTTATGATGTGAAATATTGTGGCAGGTGATTATGTGACATTATCAGAACCTACCCACTGAACATTTATTTATGCAGCAACCTTGTCTAGATTCAGACTGAAGTTCAGTAACGCAGTAAAATACCTCGTTAAATGAATTCCCTACATTATTAATGATAACAAAGGACTGGGATCCCTATTATTCAACATAAAGTTTCCTGGTTCCAATGGGCTGCTACTCCAACGTAGTCCTAAACAGACATTTCCTGTCACGGGTGATGAGACAAAATAATGCAACAAAGCTCCTTGTAATTAAAATGATTCCCTATGTTGGCCTCCAGGGGGTGTGGAGGGTGAAAATCCTCAAGGATTCAGTCAGAGAGGGACTGCAGCAGCTCACAGCACCATCCAAATTGACAGCACCATCAACACGCACAGTGACAAGCACACACACACACATGCACACACACTCACCTGCAATGTGGAAATGATTTCTCTTTGAGCAGTAATCCTCACATTATACACATTAAATTGAGTGTTTCCACTGCAATTGTTTCAGATACCTCCAAGTGAACCGTTTTATGAGTAGACAGGGAGCTTTTATTTTGCACTTCCTGCAGCTTGCAGTGTTTTCTGATGGACTCTCACAAATTCTAAGTGAGAAAGGATTCAAAGGTGGAGAGATAAGAAAAGCACTGGGCATGCTCATCTCCTTCTCCTCAAACCTCAGAAACAACATTGCAAGGGATCACGCAAAACGACTCCCTCTCACGTGCACACTCTTGCACGTGCACTCTCTTGCACACACACTCTTTGCCCACACACACTCTCTCTCTCGTGTGCATACACTCTCTCTTGCACGCACACTCTCTTTCTTGCACGTGCACACTCTCTCTTGCGTCCACTCTTTCTCTCTTGCATGCATTCTCCCTTGTGTACACTCTCTCACCCATGCACTCTCTCTTGCGTGTGTGCACTCTCTCTCGCACGCATACTCACATGCACACACTCTCTCACACACGCGCACACTCGCATGCACACACTCTCATGCAGGTGCACACACACAATTTGCGTACACACTTATTCACACACGCACACATACGCTCTCTCACACGCACACACTCTTTCTCTCTTGCACATGCACACACTCTCACAAGCGCATACATTCTCTCTATTCTGTTTCTCTCAGACACTCTTTCTTGTGCACTTACTCTCATTCTTTTGTACACACTCGTACGCACACACTCTCTCGCACACACACACACACACATTCTCTCTCTCTCTCTCACACATGCATGCAATCTTGCACGCATGTACACACTTCTCTCTCACACGCAAGCACTCTCTTTCTCTTGAGCACCAGAACACTCTCTAGGGCATGCAGATAATCTCTTGCACGCATGCACTTCCTCTTGCACATGCACTCTTTTCTTCACTCGCATGCACACACTCTGTCTCAGAAGTGCACTCTCGCACACACACGCACTCTTTCTCTCATGGGCACAGACTACTCTCTCTCACATGCGCTCTCTCCCGCATGCAACTCTCTTTCACATGCGCACTGTCTCTCGCATGCGCTGTCTTTATCTTGCATGCACACTCTCTCTCGCATGCACACACTCTCTCTCACGCACACTCTCTATAGTGCACACACACTCTCTTGTACACACACTTTTTTCCATCTCGAGTCCCTCTGAAAAACATCAAGAACAGAGTATCCTTGAGCCAAGGAACAGTTTTTAGGAAAGAACGGACTGGCTTTGTGACACTTCCCACCTTAAAACATAATGAACCAACAATATCAAAAGGTGGCTTCATTTTTAAACCTTTAAAACCCGGTTACTAGTCTAAACACACATATGCACTATACTAACTACAGACATGCAAACATACACAACCACATGCAAATTCAGGCCGCAGTACACCCACCACCAAACACCTCCTTATCCCACTCAAGTCTCGATAAGGCATCAGCAATCACGTTTTCATGACTTGCCACATGCACAATTGCCAAACTGAATGGCGGCAACACCAAGCTCCATCTGAATAGTCTGGCATTTCTATCTTTAAATGTTTCCACAAATGTCAATGGGTTGTGATCAGTGTATGCAATTGTCTCAGATGCATTACTTGCAGGAGAAACACTGAAATGTTGGAATGCCAACACCAAGCTTAAAGTCCCTATCTCCACTGTTGAATATTTCTGTTGATGAACACTCAGTTGTTTGACTCCCCTTGTGCTTTTTGTTACTAATCCAACAAAACTTCCAGGCTTGTCTGGTTTTCCTACATTTAGCTTTCTCCTATCCCACCAACACTGTGATTTTGTGTAGCCCACTTTATTACAATGAAAATACCAAAGCCTTTTAACTTCTTTGTCCCCCTCAAGGGTTTCTTTTTTACCCTGTGGTAAGTTATCCTTATGATCTGCACTGAAATCTACCTTTCCCTTTCCACGTGAGGATTTCTCTTTGCCCCAATTTCTATCCCTCATGGACTGAACTTGATTCTGGAAGCCAAACCGAGTTTTATATTCCAGCTTATAATCATCAGGCACCTCAGCTGCTAATCTTGTTGTTTTAACTCTCTGCTCTTCCACATGAGTTTGCACTACTTAAGGCAGTACATTTTTGAATTCTTCCAAAATACTTACCGCTCTTAGGGCATCATAGGTTTGCTCGATTTTTAAAGCTCTCATCCATCTATCGAAATTATTCTGTTTGATCCTTTCAAACTCAGTATAGATTTGACCAAGGTCCCTCCACAGATTCCAGAAACATTGTCTATGGGCTTCTGGTACAAGCTCATATGCACTTAAAATGGCTTTTTTTCACCTCCTCATACTCCTACCTCCCCTGATAGTGATGCGAATACCTCACTCGCCCTATCTACAAGTTTCATTTGGATCAACAAAACCCAGTTTGGCATTGGCCACTGCATTTGTTTAGCCACCTTTTCAAATGAGATGAAAAATGCTTCCACATCGTTCGTATCAAATTTAGGCAATGCTTGTACATAATTAAACAGTTCCTCACTAGGCTTCTGACTACCAGGGGCTTACTCCTCCTCACTGTCTTTCTCACTAAGCCTACCTTCAGCCTTTATCTCACAGATCTCATGTGAACAACAAAACAAACAGAAGCTTACTTACTACTGATGTTCCCAAAACAAGAAGCAATCCTCATAAATATGATCTGGTGAATATTGGACTTCGTACAATGATGAAAGAATGAGAAAAGTGAAATCGAGCAGCAGTTATCATCATTTCATAATGCAGTTATTGAAGGAACTGGTTTGATTTATGTTATTTGGTAAAATGGGCCACCTATTTTGTTTGCCTTGTCTGACTATAATTTTTATGTCTTCAAGTAACAACATGGAAACTAATCCTGTCTTGTTAATCTGACTTGTTAACAAATAGCTTTAGAAATATTTTAATTCCAAATCTGAAAGTAAGATATCAAACATTTTTATTTCACATTGTTGTCCTGTTCACAAAAACTGACAATCAGTAATCAGCTTCTGACTGGGTATTGCAGGATATTGACAGCTGAAGAAGCAGAGTACTTTTTAAAAAATATCCTGGAAAATCGAGTCCTCTTTGATGCCTCTTTATTCACCTGTCTGAGTAGAATGTACAAAGGAAGCAGAGTAGACATAAATCACAGATAAGGATATTAATCCTTACTTGTACTTTTGAAAATGCATAAACCAATCTTTACATCACTTTCTGCCTGATTGAATTGCAGATGGAATTATGAGAAGAAACACATTGAAACTTAGTTCACATCACATTACCAATTAAATTTGATGTTTTTTGTTTTGATTTATACTTGAAAAATATATCTGTTTACACACAGCACATGGATTCATCAGTTAATGATCTGACTTTGAAAAAAATCAGCAAATTTGTTCAGTAATTGGAACAAAATTTACAATTTTTGCCACTTGTGGATCAGTGAATCCCATTGCAACCAATCTAGCCTTTGTTCGATTAATTTTATGCTCGGTAGAGATGATTGAAATTATGCAATACATATTCTAAAACCTTCAGTTAATTTAAAATGTTATTGAGTCTTTACCGAATAATGCCCCTTTTGCCATGGAAACACATGAGAAATAACTAAGATTTTCATTTTTTTTCTTCCACCCTGGTTCACCCCACCTTAAGCAGCTCTATACTTTTCTATTTAAACAATTTCATATTTAAAATGTGAATACTCTCTAAGCGTTTTCGCTGTTATATTTCATGCTGAAACAAAATTGGAAGTGATTCTGTCAGGTCAGTGGCCAATTCATTAATTGTTCCTGATATTTCTCCGTAAGTGGAGAGAACTGAAATTTGTATTTCTGTAATCCTTCTAAAGATAATCGAGTAGGTCTTATTTTGTTGATTAATGTTGGATGATTTTATCAGTAAATTGTCTAACTGAGCTTGATGCGAGGCACAATTCTTTTATTCTCAAGTCGACAAAACTTGATTTTTCCTTGAATACATGAAAAGAGAAAGTTAAACACCTAATTTTGCAGCCTTCATTTATGGACACATTGTTTTTTGTTGACTAGAGTGATGTTCAGTGATACTTTTAATACTTTGGATAAAACAATTTAAACAAGTACAATTTTATATTATCCGTTCACTGGTTCTATATTAAGGAAGAGATCATGTCAGTTGTGGTTAACTTCTCTTATTACCAAATGGATACCAAACGCTTATCATGAAGAAACTTCCTCTAGAAGGTAAAACATTTTGACTGGATTTGATTCTGACTATTTGATTTGAAATCTGGGAACATTTTATTTGCTGACAGTCTGAGCTGACAATTGCAGGGGTTATAATTATTTTTTAAAATTGGAGTAATAAAAAATTGATTCAAAACTTGAACTAAACTGGACAAAATCAAGATCACTCCCATTTCAAATCAAGACTTACATTTATCTTATAATTATTGGCGGTTCAATTTCTCATCTTAATCATGCCAGAAAATGTGAAATGCGGTCAAAAAGAGTATGCAGGCCACAATAGATATTTCCATCATGATACAGGTAACAGCACCTTTTAAAGAAGTGAGCAAATAAGAAGGCATATGGACACATTAAATCTCATGTGCCATTTGATGGAGATGAGCACATGTAGGATAGCATTTCACTGCAGTAAAAAAGGGCTCTGTGTTCAGAGATGATTATTGCCATTTTTTTGAATCTGATGTTAAAAGGTCATCAAATCTGCCTTTCCAAGTGTACAATATGTGAGGACAAGTTGGAGAGATATTCTGATAGCCATGAATTCAAACAACACCGCTGAAATAGAATGTTTGCACCTATATCTCATTGCCATCTATGGAACCTGCTGTATTCGTCAGTGAAGTTTCCAAAAGGTAATATTTGGAATAAAAGTAACAAATAAAAAAAAACATTTTTGGTTTTGCTATAGATGAACATAATGGATTAAAATATATCTTTTCAATATCACGTTGATTTCAAGGTTTAAATATTTTCAGAGTTGGAGCCCAGCTCAAATTATTATTTTACTTTACAAAATTATATTTTGATCCTTTCGCTAGCTTTGTTAGTGGTATTTGGTAATTGTGATGACACAGAATTCAAGTAATGCAGTTAATGTTAACAAAGGTTTCTGCAGTCAGAATTTTGCATATATGTAAATTGTACATGTATATAGGTTGAGTTAATGGTTAAACTGCTGTTACAATGTGTTTAAAAATAACTCACCGCCTTAAACACTGTTGAAAGTACAAAATAAAAGTAGTTCAAAAGTTATCAAATATACTAATAATTAACCTTGAAAGAAGCCTGGGAAGTTGTATTGTGACTTGCATCAGTGAAATGGGTAAATTATCTGCAGACTTAGTCACAAGTTTTACCAATTTTAAATTTCAGTGCACAGTACAGTATGAGATTTGTTCACTGATAAACATTTATCCCCTCTCCCTTCATGAAACCTTTCACACTGCAATGATCAACACTGACTGGTTTAATATATTTAACACCTTCCAAAATCTAATTTAGGGTTGTTTGATGAGCTGTCATTGAGAAAATGTTTTGGGTTACTTGAATAAGGTGATTCATTCAGAAGCTTTTGAGAGATCTAATTCTGGTTACAAAGTCAAATTGGTTGGATCTCTTTTGTTGCAACTAATCTGGCAATCCACCTTTTGAAAACCAGTTTTCTTTATTGTGAGCATGTTCATTTGATCATAAACTTAATAATTTTGCAATCCACTGATTCAATTAAAAGCATAAAATCATTATATTGTCAGCTTTATTAATTTATTGCATGTCACCTTTTGTAGATTTCTGTGAAAAGATAGGATTATTAACCTATTAAATCTGGATGCTGGAAGTAAAGAGAATTGGGTTTTGATTATTATTTTGAAAAAGCATATTTTTTCTCTTCATTATGTATGAAAATGTACTGTCTGTCAATCAAACCACACATAAAACTATTTCTTCCTCCAGGAAAAAGGAATCATCCAGGTAAACCACCTGTTAAACAATAGCTTCATCCAGACACAGAACTAATCACAGAATGTCTTGTGATATTTCGTAGCATATGAACATTTCCCACCTGCAGCACTTTATAGGATCAAGAATTTCAGTGGGAAATACATGCCATATAGTAATCGGATTTGATAATTAAAGCTTGTCCAGTCACGTTAATTTGGTTCTTTTGTGATTCGCGATGCTCAAGATAAAAAAAACATTTTGTATACAATTTAACCAATAGAATGCTATAATTACATAGAACATATAACGTTACAGCGCGGTACAAGCCCTTTGGCCCTCAATGTTGTGCCAATCTGTGAAAATAATCTGATACCCATCTAACCTGCACTGTTCCATTGTTATCCATATGTATGTCGAATGCCCATTTAAATGCCCTTAACGTCAGTGAGTCTACTATGGTTGCAGGCAGTGTGTTCTACACCCTGACTATTCTCTGAGTGAAGAAACTACCCCAAATCTCTGTCCTATATCTATCACCATTCAATTTAAAGCCATGTGTTAGCCTTCACCATCTGAGGAAAAAGGCTCTCACTGTCCACCCTATCTAACCTTATGATTATCTTATGCATCTCGATTAAGTCACATCTCAACCTTCTCTCCAACGAAAAAAGCATCAGTTCCCTCAGCCTTTTCTCGTAAGACCTTCCTTCCATACCAACATCCCAGTAAATCTCCTCTGAGCCCTTTACAAAGCTTCCACATCCTTCTTCTAATGCGGTGACCAAAACTGCATGCAACACTCCAGGTGTGGCTTTACATATTTGAGATGTGGGAGGCTTTCAAAGATAAGTTAAAGATAGTGCAGGACAAGCATGTCCCGTTGAAGGCAATGGATAGGAAGGGCAAGATTCGTGAACCGTGGTTGACAGAAGAAATTGTACGACCAGCCAAGAGGAAAAGGGAAGCATACAGAAGGTCACGGCAGCTAAGAACAGAATGGGCCCTGGAAGAATATCGGAAGAGTAGGACAAGTCTTAAATGAGGAATCAAGCCAGTTAAAAGGGGTCATGAAATAGCTTTAGCGAGTAGAATTAAGGAGAATCCCAAAGCATTTTACTCTTATATAAGAAGCAAGTGGGTAACTAGAGAAAGGATTGGTCCACTAAAGGATAACGAAGGAAGGCTGTGTGTCGAACCTGAGAAAATGGGTGAGATTCGGAATGAGTATTTTGCATCAGTGTCCACTGAGGAGAGAAACATGATAAATGTTGAGATTAGAGATAAAAGTTTGGTTAGTCTGGATCACGTTGACATAAGTAGGGAAGATGCGTTGAGTAGGCTAAAGGTTATTAAGGTGGACAAATTCCCAGGACCGGATGGGATTTATCTGAGGCTGCTGAGGGAAGCGAGAGAGGAAATAGCTGGGGCCCTGTCAAATATCTTTGTGGCATCCTTAAACACAGGTGAGGTTCCGGAGGACAGGAAGGTTGCTCATGTTGTCCCCCTGTACAAGAAGGGAGTAGGGATATTCTGTGTAACTACAGACCAGTGAGCCTGACGTCAGTGGTGGGAAAGTTGCTGGAGAAGGTACTGAGGGATAGGATCTATTTATATTTAGAAAAGAATGGGCTTATCAGTGATAGGCAACTTGGTTTTGTACGGGGGAGATCGTGCCTTACCAACTTAATAGAGTTCTTCGAGGACGTGACCAAGTTGATAGATGAAGGAAGGGATGTTGATGTCATATACATGGACTTTAGTAAGGCATTTGATAAGGTCCCCCCGGTAGACTAATGGAGAAAGTGAAGTCATATGGTGTGCAGGGTGTTCTAGCTAGGTGGACAAAGAACTGGTTGAGCAACAGGAGACAGAGAGTAGTAGTTGAAGGGAGTTTCTCGAAATGGAGAAAGGTGACCAGTGGTGTTCCACAGGGATCGGTGTTGGGGCCACTGTTGTTTGTAATATACATAAATGATCTGGAAGAGGGCACTGTTGTATGATCAGCAAGTTTGCATATGACATGAAGATTGGTGGAGTAGCAGAAAGCATAAGGGACTGTCAGAGAATACGGGAGAATATTGATAGACTGGAGAATTCGGTGGAAAAGTGACAGATGGATTTCAATCCAGACAAATGTGAGGTGAAGCATTTAGACAATTCTAATCATTGAACAAATTATACAATGAATGGAAGAGATTTGTGAAAAGTTGATGGGCAGAGAGGTCTGGAAGTGCAGGTCCATTGTACCCTGAAGGCTGCTGCACAGGTGGATAGAGTAGTCAAGAAGGTATATAGTATGCTTGCCTTCATTGGATGGGGTATTGAGTATAAGAGCTGGCAAATCATGTTAACATTGTACAAGACATTGGTTCGGCCGCATTTAGAATACTGTGTACAGTTCTGGGCACCACATTACCAAAAGGATGTGGACGCTTTGGAGAGGGTGCAGAGAAGGTTTATAAGGATGTTGCCTGGTATGGAAGGTGCTAGCTGTGAAGAAAGGTTGAGTAGGATAGGTTTATTTTCATTAGAAAAAAGGAGATTGAGGGGGGACCTGATTGAGGTTTACAAAATCATGAAGGATATAGACAGGGTGGATCGAGACAAGCTTTTTCCCAGGGTGAAGGATTCAGTAACGAGTGGTCACGCATTCAAGGTGAGAGGTGGCAGGTTTATGGATACACGCGGCAAATACTTCACACAGAGGGCGGTGGGCATTGGCAACGTGTTGCTGCCAGAGGTGGTAGAGGCAGGCACAATAGATTCACTTAAGATAAATAAATGAGTAGGTGGGGAGTAGAGGGATACAGATGCTTAGGAATTGACCGAGATGTTTAGACAGTACATTTGGATTGGCTCAGGGTTGGAGGGCTGAAGGGCCTGTTCCTGGGCTGTACATTTTCTTTGTTCTTTGTTCTTTAGCAGTGTCTTGTACAGCTGAAGCATGGCCTCGTGGCTCAATCTCCCTAACAATAAACACCAACACACCATATGCCTTCTTAACAATCCTATCAACCTGGTGGCAATTGTACAATGAGAATCACACAATTATTTTTAAACCGCACTCTTTATTGATCTACAAATTATTAGCCAAGGAAGGTAAATGCTAGAAATGTATTGTTATGTGTGTGTAATTAGAAATAACTTGTTTTTATTCTCATATGCTGTCATTCTTATACTTTTCAGTCCATCTTAATATATTTATTTTATTTAATGAATATAACAGTGTATCTGTTTGAGAAATAAATTGGACATATAGTTGGAGCAGTGGGGTGGTGACATCGACGGAAAAAAAACGTGCTCTGGTTATTAATAGACATTGTTTACATACACATGGAGAGACAGGCAACATTTTAGACTGGAAACCCATCTACAATTCCTGGCAAAGGGAAATAAAATGTTGGTAATGTATTGTCCTGTTTATGCATACCAGCATGCCAGCTTGCTCACCAGCTGGTTGACCATTCGAGTTTTGGGAATTCCTGTACAGGCTGCAGGAAGAGGTAGATCTAATCTGTGATCCTGGGGATCAGGTGGGCGTCTCAGACAATCCTTGAACCCAGAAAAATTGGTTTCCAACTGTGGAGGGTTGGATTTGATGGGGAATTCAAAGTAAGACTAAAATCAGAAAAATGACCCAGCAGCAACTGAGACACTTGGCACGGGAAGGTCCATCCAGCCCTGACTTCGTTCATCACTAAGAGTGGATCAATATCCTATAATCCCTCAATAAAACGCTGCAATGGAACTGCAACAGATGGAATGCAGCAACTAAAGGAAGTGGCTCACCACCACCAACTCAAGCCCCATTGGGGATGGGTAATATCCGCTGATCTTGCTGGCAATGCCTCCTATTCCATGAAAGAATGAAAAAGGCAAATGTGTCAACATTGTGATTAACTAGACTCAGAACAGTCAAGCAATGCCCTCACTTTTTCAAATGGATAACTTGCAACTAACGTTGCAGACACCTCCATTATCATTTATGTGTGTCCTATTCCCCTGGCAGGACAGACATACCAAAAGTGGATGCTCAGTAGTTCCACCCTGCGAAAGAGGCAGCTGGACAGTCGTGGCCATGGAACCATATTTTAAGTGCATCGATTTTATCATCCCATAACGTATAATCTCCAAGGAATGTCTAATATGTGAATCTGATTAAGACAAATGAATTTATAATTCACAAGCTCAGTCAGTTCTTAAATCACTCGGGGATCAACCAGAATCATGCAAGGCGACCTGATAACAGTTTGTAAAATGATGAGGGCCAATCACCAAGGCATGGCTGTTTCCTCTTGATGCAAGAATCAATGAGTGGGACACCACCACCATCTGCAAGATCCAATTGGAGCCACACATAGAGTGCTCTGCTGTAACCCACATTTCCGTAATGGGAAGTTGCTGTGACGCGAATGACGATTTGGGGACACTGTTTCTAAAGCACAAACTTTTAAAACATGTGTTGGCTGTAATGCGATTACATTGCCGTCAATTTAAACGCTGTTTCTAAAGCGGAAGTTTTCTGCGAAACCACGAAACTGCTTAGGATACGGGGGTGGGGGGATGCTCTGAAAGTATCAACGGCTAAATTTATTGCACTATTGCTGGCTCTGCTGCACGCAAGAAAAAATATAAAAGTGGGAATGCCATTGCAGTTGGTGAAGTGGTCCATTGTAAAGAAATTAGGTAGACATTTCTGTGGCTACAAATGAGATTCAAGGATGATATGTTACCTCGTGGGTGCTAGGGTCAATGATGTCTCAGAGGGGCTAAAGGACATCCTGGAGTGGAAGGGGAAAGAGCAGTTATCAGGATACACATTAGTACCAATGAGATAAGAAATAAAAGGGGATGAGATTCGAAAAGCAGGATATAGTGAGTTACAATGTAAGTTACAAAGTAGGCCTCAACGGTTAGTCAGAGTAGAAATCACAGGATTTATCAGATGAGTATATGGGTGGAGATATGTTGGGCAAAGGGAAAAGATTTCAGATTCACGGACTTGGTTCTTGACAAGGTGGGACTACTACAGGTTGGACGGGCTGCATCTGGACGGCACTGGAACTGAGATCCCGGAGGAGTATTCGTCAGTGTGATTGGAGAGGGTTTAAACTAAAATGGCAGGGTTCTGGGTACCAACTTTGAATGCAATTTACCAAATTTCCTTCGATTCCATGGGCTCTTACCTTGCTATTAGTCTCCCATGCAAGACCATCATCAAAAGGCTTGCAGTGTTCCAAGAAAACTGTCTCAGAAACATTGCCTTTGTCTGTGCATCTGGTCAGTTCTTTGAAAAGTGTAATCAGATTTGTCAGACATGAGCAACCCTTAACAAAACCGTGCTGGCTTCTTGGTTAATCCCTGCCTCTCCAAATGCAGACTGATTCTATCGCTCAGAATCTCTTCCAATAGTTTCCCCATCACTAAGGTTAGAATGACTGGCCAAGAGTTCTCTGATTTATGTCTTGCTAAATGTTTGAATCAAGGTACCACACTGACTGCCCTCCAGTCCTCGGGAATCTTTTGAAGTGTAAACTGTACTGTAACAGTGCACTTGCACTGTATGTAAATGAGAGATGCTGCTACTGAGAAATGTCTCCAGGTTTCAGGTAAAATAGAGAGCAGGTATTCGTATAACTTGTATGCGAAATTATTCTCTCTTTATCAGTGAGGTGAATATATATTATGGATGACAGTTATAACTTATTCACTTACATTGATAATGCTTTTTTCATCATTAATTCTACAAATGGAAACTGTGGTTTTGGAAATTATGACCATTAAGGGCTGGAGTTTTGCTTACAAGTGGGTATTTTGCATATGCATCCATCTCTGGAGAACAAGTGACCCAAATGAATTCTCATTCTGTGATGGTGGATGTTTTAGATGATGGGTCTGCTGCCTCAGACATAAATCAGATTTGGTCACCCTCTGAGAGAAAACAAATGCCCTCACCTCTGCCATAAATGAGCGACCCCTTATTTTTAAATGATGACCCCCCTAATTCTGGCTTTTCCAAGTAGAGGAAGCATCTTTTCCGCCTCCACGTGGTCAACTTCCCTCAGGATCTCATGTGCTTCATTTAAGTCATCTCTGACTCTTTCAAACTCTACACGATACAGGCCTAGCATGCCCACACTTTCCTTATAAGGCAATCCGCTCATTCCAAGTATTACTCTCATAAACCTACTCTGCTTCCAACATATTAACATAACGATGGAGATCAGTACTGTACACAACAGTACATATGTGGGGTCTTACCAACATCCTATACAACTGAAGCATGACCTCCCTCCTGGATGCAGGTTCATTTTCAGACGTTTCATTACCATACAAGGTGACACCTTCAGTGAGCCTCCGGACGAAACACTGCTAATGGTTCCTGCTTTTTATTTATATGTTTGGGTATCTTTAGGTCTGTGATGTAATTTATGTGGTGATGTCATTTTTTATTTTGATGTTATTTCCTGTTCTTTTTCTCAGGGGGTGGTAAATGGGGTCCAATTCAATGTGTTTCTTGACAGAGTTCTGGTTGGAATACCATACTTCTACGAAATCTCATGTGTGTCTCTGTTTGGCTGTCCTAGGATGGATATGTAGTCCCAGTCAAAGTGGTTTCCTTCCTTATCTGTATGTAAGGATACTAGTGAGAGTGGGTCATGTCGTTTTTGTGGCTAGTTGATGTTCATGTATCCTGGTGGCTAGTTTTCTGCCTGTTTGTCCAATGTAGAGTTTGATACAGTTCTTGCACGGTATTTTGTAAATGACATTAGTTTTGCTTGTTGTCTATATAGGGTCTTTCAAGTTCATTAGCTGCAGTTTTTGTGCGTTGGTGGGTTTGTGGGCTACCATGACACCAAGGGGTCTGAGTAGTCTGGCGGTCATTTCTGAGATATCTCTGATGTAGGGGAGAGTGGCTAAGGTTTCTGGACACATGTTGTCTGCTTGGGGGCTTGCTGCCGAGAAATCAACAGTCTGTGTTCATTGGGTACCCATTTGCTTTTAATACACTGTATAGGTGACTTTCCTCTGCTCTGCATAGTTCCTCTGTGCTGCAGCGTGTAGCTCATTGAAATAATGTTCTGATGGAGCTTCATTTGTGGATGTTCAATCATCCTAACGTCTATCAACAAAAACATTTACTTGGACCCCATTTAACACCACCTGAGAAAAAGATCAGGAAATGGCATTGCAGTAGGAAATGACATCACCACAGGAAATGACATCACTGATCCAAAGAAACCCAAACATATAAATAGAAAACAGGAAACATCAGCAGTGCTTCGTCCGGAGGCTCACTGAAGATGTTACCGTGTATGGTGACGAAACGTTTGAAAATGAACCTTCCAGCTCAGCGAGCAAACCTACATCCAGAACCTCAACCTGAGCTACAAATCTTCTTAAAACCGGATAACCTTCCTACACTAGCATTCTATTCCTCTCACATTAAAACATGAAACTCTGTTAGCTTTCCTAATTCCTTGTTATACCAATTTATTAACCATCTGTGAGTTGGCAAATAGGGCACTCAGATTTCACTGATTCCTGAGCTCTTCAACTTCCACCATTTAGATCATATGTTTCCTCATTTCTCTTTGTGCCAAAATGGACTGTTTCACACTTTTCCATATTCCACTCCATTTGCCAGATCTCCTCTTCACCACTCACTTTCCTACTTGCCTTTATGTCATCTGCAAATTGACTCTTAACTGCCATCTGGGCATCTAGAGATGGGCAATGTTTGCTGGCCTAGCCAGGATTGCCCACATCCTGTGAAAGAGTGAATGAATAAAATTTTAAAAAACTGATTAGCCACCGAACAGGAGTACAGGAGTAGAGGGACCATAAGACATAGGCGTAGAAATGAGGTCATTCAGCCCATCAAGTCTGTTCCACCATTCAATCACGGCTGATATGACTCTCAATCGTCGTTGTTGAAAAGTGTGGTACTGGAAAAGCACAGCCGGCCAGGCAGCATCTCAGGAGGAGGAGAATCGATGTTTCAGGCATGAGAGATTATGCTCCAAACGTCAACTGTCCAGTTCCTCGAATGCTGCCTGACCGGCTGTGCTTTTCCAGCACCCCACTTGTCGAATCTGATCTCCAACATCTGCAGTGCGTACTTCCTCCCGATAAGTTTCTCAACCCCATTCTCCCATTTCTTCCCATAACCCTTTATCACCTTGATACTCAAGAACATATCTATCTCAGTCTTAAATATACTCAATAACCTGGCCTCCACAGCCTTCTGTGGCAGTGAATTCCATAGATTCACCACTCTCTGGCTGAAGAATTTTCTCCTTATCTCCATTCTAAAAGCTCTTCCCTTAAGACTTGGCCTCGGGTCCTGGTCTCTCCTACCAATGGAAACATCTTCCCGACATCTACTCTATCCAGACCATTCAACATTCTACATGTTGCAGAACGCGATCCTCTGAAGGTGACCAGGCAAATTGAAACAGTTCTTCAGAAGGGCATTAGGATCTTTCAGTGTCTAAATAGAGTTATAACGTATAAATGAAGCGATGTGACATTTCTACAAATCATTGAGTCATACAGTCATACATCATGAAGCAGAACATTCAATCCAATTGATTCACACCAACCAGATATCCCACTTTGACCTAATCCTACTTGCCAGCGTTTGGCCCATATCCCTCTATTCATATACCCATGCAGATACCTTTTAAATGTTGTAATTGTATTAATCTCCACCACTACCTCTGGAAACTAGTCCTATACATGCACCACTCTCGACATGACAATGTTACCCCTCAAGTCCTTTTAAATCTTACACTTCTCACCTTAAACCTATACTCTATAGTTTTGGACCCACCCACTGCAGGGAAAAAAAAAGATTGGCTATTCACCCTATGCATGCACCTCATGATTTTATACACTTCCATAAGGTCATGCCTTACCCTCCAATACTGCCGGGAAAATAGCCCCTGACTATTCAGACTCTTCCAATAACTCAAACTCCCCAGTCCTGGCAAAATCCTTGTAAATCTTTTCTGCAACTTCTTGAATTTAACAACATCTTTTCTGTAGAAGAGTGACCAGAATCGTACATAATCGATGAAAAGTGGCCTTATCAATGCCCTGTCCAGCTGTAACCTTCTATCCCAGCTCCTGAACTCAATGTCCTGACCAGTGAAGATCAGCAGGCCAAATACCTTCTTCACCAATTTGTCCACCTGCCACTCCAGTTTCAAAGGAACTGCACCCCTTGGTCTTTTATTTCGACAAGAACCTTGCCATTAACTGTATATGTCCTCCCCTGGTTTGCCTTAGCAAAATGCAACATCTCAGATTTATCTCAATTAAATTCCATCTACAACACTCAGCACATCTGAATAATAAACATATTAAGTAAATGGTGAAGTCGTAGAGCTCTACGATACAGAGAAATGTGGGTGTCCAAATCACAGAAGATTAGGAAAAGCAAGTAATCAGGAAGGCGAATAGAGTACTGTGCTTTATTATGAGGTGAGTTGAATGCAAGAGTAGGAAGATTGTGATTCAGTGACACAGGATGTTGGTAAGACCATGTATGGAGTGGTACGTACAAGGCAGGACTGAAGTAAGTGTGAGGAAACACTTTGGATATAACGATCACATTTCTAATAGTTCCAAAATATTTACTGGAAAAACATAAGCCTTCCATAAAAGTTAAAGTTTGCAATTGGAATAAGGCAAATTTTAATGGTATGAGACAAGAACTTTCAAAGTTTGATTGGAGTTGACTGTTAGCAGGTAAAAAGATGTCTGACATGTGGGAGGTGTGCAAAAGTGTGATGATGAGAGTTCAGGGCCATGTAGTTGCTGTTAGAGTGAAGGGTCAGGCTAGTAAGATTGGGGAACAATCGATAAATAAATATATTGAGGTTCTAGTTTTGAATAAAAGAGAATCTTATTTTCAATATAGACAACTTGGTACAATTGAACCTCTTAATCATTATAAAGAGCGTAGGGGCATTTTCAGAGAGAAATCAGGAAGGCAAAGAGGGGACTTGAGATAACATTAGCACATAAGATTAAGAACAATCCAAAGAGATTCCACAAATACATTAAGAGCAAAAGGGTATCTAAAGAGAGGGAGAGAGAAAGAGAGAGAGAGAGAGAAGGGCCTGATAGAGGTTAATGAGGTCATTATTGTGTCCAACTCCAGGAGATGGGGGAGACACTCGATTAATATTTCACGTCAGAAAGAAATGGACCCTAAAGAATGCAGAGAAATAAACTTTGACATTTTAAAAACAGTTCACATTACAGAAGAGGAAGTTTGGGAAGTCTTAGAGAAGATAAAGATGGATAAATCTCTGGGATGTGATCAACTGTATCCCAGAATGCTGTGGGAAGTAAGGGAGGAAATTACAAAACCCTGTGCAGAAATACTTGCATCATCTATAACTACAGGTGAGATGCCTGATGACTGGAGGGTGCTTAATGTTGCACCATTGTTTAAAAATGGTTGTAAGGAGAAACCGGAGAACCATAGACCTGTGAGTCTGAATTCAGTTGTGGGTAAATTGTTGGAGGTTGTAGGAGCGACCTCGGTCTCTTAGACAGGAAGACTCTGAAGGTATCAGGAATTCAGCAGGAACAGCAGTTTATTCAAGCGATAATCGATTTCAACAAGGAGAGGATTTCAAGATCATTGCGCAGAGCAATGGAGCTCACTCTGTCAAACACCCACACAATACTATTTTTATACTTTCTTACATCAAAATTATATAAGTCTCCAAATGAACTGCTATTGTGCAGTTGATCATGTAAAACGCATAAATCAATCAACTGGGCAATGATTACATCAAGTCTATAAATTGATTGTTGAGGCAGTTTATTACATCAGGTCTGTAAATTAGCCAAATCAAATTTATAATTTAATTAACTGGGCATTGTGATGACATTAGATCAATGTGTGTTACATATCTACTTGTTGGATTCACTTATGTAGTCAGTTGCTTATCTTGTAACCTTTGGACCCTGAATATTCTGTGATCTGTGAAGGTTCTGCCCTGCTTACTCTTATCAGACAGCAATTAACAATGCCTCCGTGGCCTAGCTGATGTATCTTTATGATGCAGGGTGTCACTTGCCTTTTTTTATATAATTTTTTAATAGAATGACTTCAGTGTGGAAACAGGCCATTTGGCCCAAGTCCACACCGACCCTCCAAAGACCCACTCAGACCAATTATCCTATTCCAGTACTCTACATTTTCTCGACTAATGCACCTAACCTACACATCCCTGTAACACTGGGCAATTTAGCATGGCCAATTCAACTAACCAGCACATCTTTGGGCTATGAGAGGAAATCGGAGCACCCAGAGGAAATCCACTCAGACACAGGGAGAATTTTTACCAATCTACTCACAAGCACTCTATACTTACAACATAAGCATTCCATTCATCATAAAATTGTGGTCTCTCTACCCTCCTCCATATCACCCAAAGCTATGAATATATTATAATACTAACCCTCCTCCAGAACCATCCACTGGGACTTGAATAGGTTGCAGGACATCAAACAAGTTTTCTCCATCAGCACATACCTATTAGGTACAAATTTAACAGGGTCCCTGTCCCCTTTAAGAAAGGTACTGCTAAAATAGCACTTCTGTGAAATTTAATAAATGAATGAGTGAACCAGCAATAGTGAGGGAAATCTCCATACCCAGCTATGGTCATCAATTTACTACCCCCTCTGCTTTTATTAAGTGTATATGTAGTTTCTGATTTGGTTAAATCATATAAGCCTGATATTCTTTCCAGTATTCTGTCCCTAAAAGGACCCATTCCCCTTATTCAACTACTACAGAGCTGATTACAAAAGATAGGATTGATGAACATTTAGAGAGGCAAAAATTGATTAGGGATACTCAGCATGGTTTTGTGTGAGGAAAATAGTGTCTCACAAACCTGACTGAGTCTTTTGAGGAAGTTACCAAAAAGGTTGATGATGGCAGAGCAGTAGATCTTATTTAGTTGGACTTTATTAAAGCCTTTGACAGGGTTCCGCATGATAGACTAATTGGTAAAGTTAGGTCACGGGGATTTGGGGTGAGCTTGCCAGTTGGATGCATAATTGGATCAATGGAAGGAGACAGAGAGTAATAATGGAGGCTTGGTTTTCGGCCTGGGGCCTGCTACCAGCAAGTGTTCCACAGGGATCAGTTCTGGGTCCTCTTTCATTTGCCGTTTATATGGTGATGATGCTACTTACATTGTCCTTGGTTTGTTTTCGGAGGGTTCGTAAACCAAGAGACCCGGGAAGTTTAGGTTCAAAAGGTTTTAGGGCCAATTTGATTCTAGCAAACAGATACTGCCTCAGGAAGAAGGCTTTTTAACATAAAACACTTTTCTAAAGGAAGGGGAATGGCCAGTTCTCCCAGCTGAGCTTCCCACTGGTTTGGCTTGGTTTTAGCAAGCACTCAGTTCTTTGAGGTTGCTGTTCAAAGAAACAGCTACATGAAAGGAGGTGTTCCATGCTGAATCTATCTACCATCTCTCCAACATCTCTCCTGTAAGACTCTGTGTTTGATTTCAGCTTTTGTGCCAAGGGGATTGTTACAAGCATTTGGAACAGCATCATTAAGTTGGGATAATAAGTTGGGTTTTCAGACAGGTCAAGTTATTTAATAATCTGTTCTCTTTTGTTTGTGTTTCATTCGGTAATCTTGTAAATAAATTGTTTTGTTTAAAACTAAGTGGTTTGACCAGTTGCATCCCTCCTGGAAAATACACAATGCATCTGCTTAAAACAGTTAGCAATTTTAGGGTTTGGGCCACTTCCTTGAAATGTATTGAGAGGGTCTCACTTGGTCCATAAAAGACTGGGTTCTCTTTGTGGGATATGCTGTACAGTTTCAAATTAGGATTAGGATTGTTGGAACTGAAGGCAGCGAGTGGTAGGCGGTAGTGTCTTTTATTCTAGGTGATGAAATTAGTTTGTTGAAACAGTGCTTAGGATGTCAATGGCTCTTTCAGTCACCAAGAGCTTTCTGGTCGTGTAAGAAGTGAATTTGTGGGTTTTACAAAATGTGATTAAGGCCAAACTGCTGGAATTGGCAGACAAGCTAAGTTGGAGATGCCTGTTCTGTGAGGAAAGGAGAAATAATTACAGCGGTAGCTCAGTATTTAAATTTGCTGCCAATGTCATCAGAACCTTCAGGAGTGACTAAAATTCAATTGAAAATGAAGCAGCTTTTTTGAGGGGGACTGGCCTGGTCTAAAACACTATTCCTTTTCTTGAACAAGGGAATAACATTTGCCACCCTCCAATCATCTGGTACTGCTCCAGTGGGTAGTGAGGATGCAAAGATCATTGCCAAAGGCACAGTAATCTCTTCCTTCGCTTTCCATTGTATCTTTGACTATATCCCGTCTGGCCCAGGGGACTTCTCTATCCTCATGTTTTCCAAACTTTCTCGCACATCCTCCTTCATAACATCAACCTGTTTGAGCATATCAGCCTGATTCACACTGGCCTCACAAACAACAAAATCCCACTCACTAATGAATACTGAAGCAAAGTATTCATTCAGAACCTCACCTACCTCCTCGGACTCCAGCCAAAAGATCCCCCCACGATCCCTGATCAGCCCTATCATCACTCTGGCCATCCTATTGTTCCTCACATAAGTGTAGAACGCTTTTGGTTTTCCTTAATCCTGTCCACCAAGGCTTTTGCACGGCCCCTTCTAGCTCTCCTAAGTCCATTCTTCAGTTCTTTCCTGGCTACCTTGTTAGCCTCTAGTGCCCGGTCTGATCCTTGGTTCTTCAAACTTAAGTAAGCTTTCTTCTTCGTCTTGACTAGATGCTCCACATCTCTTTATTATCCAAGGTTTGTTCACCCCAACACCCCTTCCTTGCCTCAGTGGAACAAACTATCTAGCACTCGGAGAAAGTGCTCGCTAAACAACCGCCACATTTCTATCATGAGTTTCCCTAAGAACATCTGTTACCCATTTTATGCTCCAAATTTCCTGCCTCATAGCATTGTAATTTCACCCCCCTCAATTAAATGCTTTCCCATACTGCCTACTCCTATCCCTTTTCCTGAGTAGAGTAAAGTTCAGGGAGTTGTGATCACTAACACTGAAATGCTCTCACATCGAGAGATCTGACACCTGCTCTGGCTCGTTGCCAAGCACCAAATCCAACATGGCCTTCCTTCTAGTCGGCTATCAACGTATTGATTCAGGAATCCTTCCTGGACACACCTGACAAAATCTGCTCCATCCAAACTATTTGCATTAAGGAGGTTCTAATCATTATTAGGGATAGGTCAGGGAGAACTAGCCATTTGGATACAGAACTGGCTCAAAGGTAGAAGACAGAGGATGGTGGTGGAGGGTTGTTTTTCTGTCTGGAGGCCTGTGACCAGTGGAGTGCCACAAGGATCGGTTCTGGGCCCTCAACGTTTTGTCATTTACATAAATGATTTGGATGTGAGCATAAGAGGTACAGTTAGTAAGTTTGCAGATGATACCAAAATTGGAGGTGTAGTGGACAGCGAAGAGGGTTACCTCAGATTACAAAAGGATCTGGACCAGATGGGCCAATGAGCTGAGAAGTGGCAGATGGAGTTTAATTCAGATAAATGCGAGGTGCTGCATTTTGGGAAAGCAAATCTTAGCAGGACTTATACACTTAATGGTAAGATTATAGGGAGTGTTGCTGAACAAAGAGACCTTGGAGTGCAGATTCATAGCTCCTTGAAAGTGGAGTCGCAGGTAGATAGGATAGTGAAGAAGGCATTTGGTATGCTTTCCTTTATTGGTCAGAGTATTGATGACAGGAGTTCGGAGGTCATGTTGCGAACTGTACAGGACATTGGTTAGGCCACTGTTGGAATATTGCGTGCAATTCTGGTTTCCTTCCTATCGGAAAGATGTTGTAAAACTTGAAAGGGTTCAGAAAAGATTTACAAGGCTGTTGCCAGGGTTGGAGGATCTGAGATACAGGGAGAGACTGAACAGGCTGGGGCAGTTTAAGGTACTGTGACTGTAGCTTCTGGACTAGAATCTCTGACAGCTTATTCCTGGAGCTCTCCTACAGCTGGGTCGAAGCAAACTCATTTTCAAGTTTCATCTCAACATATCCTATCTGCAACTATCATTAATTCTTTACTCGAAGGTAATCTGGTTTCTCCCCTTCTCAGGAGCAATGCTCTATACTGTATAATCAGATCCACGCAAGGGCTTCACTGAAGTGTCCAATTCAAAACAAAATTGAATAAAAGTTTCTCCCTCTAAGCTTTGGGGTGTTTGCATTAAGCTTGAAAACAAACTCACCTTCTAAAGTTTGAGCAACCTTAATACACAATGGCCTAACTTGCTAAGTCACGAAACATTCCAACGTAAAACCAAACACAATCGTCAGTCCTGGTAACTCTCAAAAACTGTTTGAAAAGGAAGCAACTTGTCTACAGAAACAGTTACAAGTTAATCATTAAGCTTTGACAGACAAACGTTCCATATGTAATTATTTCAAATTCAAATTTTAAAATAAATCGGGCAGGTTATAACACAACTGCCTATGTTTTATGCAAATTTCTGATGCAAACACCTTCAGGCAGTGAATTCTGGACTCCCACCACCCTCTGAGTAAAGACATTTCTCCTCACATTTCCTTTTAGTTACCTACTTCTTCATTTAAATCTATGACAACTGGTTATTGACCCCTCCAGTAACAGAAAAAAGTGCCTTGCTATCCATCATATCTATGCCATTCATAACCTTAGACACGTCTCTACCATCACTACTTCAGGAAAAACAACCCAAGCCTGCCCAATCTTACCCCACAGTTCAGACCCTCCAGCCCATGCAGCATTGTTATTAATCTCCTCTGCATCCTCTCTAGTGCAAACACATCCTTTCGATAATGTGTACTCTGTTCATCAGCTAATAAAGATGAATATCCAACATGCATCTTAACCACCTGTCTTTTTTGCACTGTATCTGCAGATAAGAGCACCAAGTCCCTCTGACCTACAGTACTCTCCTGGGTCCTACCATTCATCGTGTAATCTCTTACCTTACTCGCCCTCCACAAGTGTATTGCCTCACACCTTTCTGGGTTGAATTCCTTTTGCCATTGCTCTATCCAGCTGACCAGTCCATTGGTATCCTCCTTCAGTTTATGGCTACCCTCAGCATTATTTACCAACTTAATATTTACCACCTTACCAGTTTTCATGTCCTCTGTGAATTTCTTCATCAAACATTAAAGTCCGACATAAGTTATGACATTCAAACATGTACACGTTTGACATGAAGAATAGAAGGACAGAATATTATTTAAATGAAGAGAGAAATGTGAAGTACTGGGGGATCTGGATGTCCTGAATCACAAATAAAGTTAGTACTTAGATACAGCTAATGATTAGGAAGGCAAGTTGCATGTTTTAAGTGCAATGGAATATATGAGTTGAGATGTTTGACCGCAGCTTATTAACATTGTTGAGGCCATATCTGAAGTACTGTGCACAATTTCCATCTTTGGATTGAAGGAAGGATGAATATAGATTATAAACAGCTTGGAGAAAGTTAACCCAAGGGATACCTGGGAGAGGGATGGGTGTATTTCTATCAGGAAATGTCAGACAGGTTGGCCTGTATTGATTAGAGTTTAGGAGAATGAGAGGGGGGGCTCATGAAACAAATATATCCAAACGTGACCTTGGCTGGGCAGCTTTCAAAATGCCGTAGGATAGAATGGAACTGACAGTAGCAGTTTTAAAATAAGGTGTCACCCACTTCATAAAGGAGGGATGCGAAAATGCTTTCACTCAGAGGATCATTAATATTTGGAATATTTGATTGCTGTTAATGAAGAGGTTGATAGATTCTTGACCAGCAACTGAGTTAAGGAGTAGGAGACATCCTGGAAACACAGAAAATAGGAGCAGGAGGAGCCCATTCGGCTCCTCTGTCATTTAATATGTTCACGGATGTTCATTAACAATGTGGAGTTGAGACAGCGAGTTGATCAGCCTTAGTATGAATGAATGGCAGAGCAGGCTAGAGGGGCTGAAAGGCCTCATTCATATATTTACATGTTGGTCACCAAGACAAGGCTATCCAATTATTTCGATCCATGAAGTCGCCCAAGCACGTGAAACGGATTTTTAAGAAGGTATATAGGATATGTGCTATCATATACTGTGGTGTTGAGTGTAAGAGCAAGGAGGTAATGCTGGAGCTGTACAGAACATGGGTCAGGTCACAGATGGAGTACTGTGTGCAGTTCTGATCGCTGCATTACAATAAGGATCTGATCGCATGAGAAGGGATACAGAGGAGGCTCATCAGGATCTTACGTGGGATGGAGAAATTGGGAAGGAAGACTAGATGGATTAGATTCCCGACAGTGTGGAAACAAGGCCCTTCAGGCCAAACAGTCCACACAACCTCCGAAGAGTAACCTACCCAAATCCATTTCCCTCTGACTGATGCACCCAACACTACGTCTGAGGGTGGAATCAAACCTGGGACCCTGGTGCTGTGAGGCAGCAGTGCTAACCACTGTGCCACCATGGATTGTCTTATTTGCAACAGAGAAAACAGAGGGATATGATTGAGGTGTATGATATTCTGAGGGGGATGGTTAGCGTGAACAGAGTCCGTCTGCTCCCTTTGGTTGAGGGTTGAGTTATGAAAAGAAATAGCTTGATGGAGTTATGGATCAGACTAAAAATATTAAGAAGATAGCCTCGACTTTAACTATTTTTATTTTAAGACTAGTGCCAGGAATTGCATTCCAGATGAAATTCATTTGTTCAAACTTTTAGACTTGAAACAAAGCAGCCTTTTTCACAAACTATAATTAAATACAAAAGAAGAAAGAAGGAATTTGGATAATAACTCGATTGAAAAACATACCAGAACAATAGATTTTTGAATGACTAAATGGGAACTGTTTCATTACAGTAACATCCGATCAACACACCCTTGGCAAAGGAAAATTCAGTAAAATAGATTGCCTCACATGCAATTCTCCAGTCGAGGAGAGAAAATATCAACAAATAAAAAAGAAAATATCAGAGAGAGAGAGAGAGTAGCAGGAAAAGGTGCACTGCAGCTTCCAAACCTAGTTTCAAGAACTCAGCAACTGCTACTG
This sequence comes from Chiloscyllium plagiosum, assembly GCF_037043375.1. Classification (NCBI taxonomy): domain Eukaryota; kingdom Metazoa; phylum Chordata; class Chondrichthyes; order Orectolobiformes; family Hemiscylliidae; genus Chiloscyllium; species Chiloscyllium plagiosum. The sequence continues at coordinate 16,336,647 of NW_028270182.1, forward strand.
AAAAAACTAAAACTCAAACTCCTAGCTCTGTGGGAGTATGACCACACTCATTCAGGCTGCTTCTATTGTTCCAACTTTTAAAAAATACCCAAGGCCTCACAAACTGTTTACTTTAATAGATTTAAATGGACAACTCCGTGCATCTGTCTTAAAACCTCACTTCATATAAAAAAAAACCAGGACAAAATACACCACCTAAACAACATCAATAAGTTGGGATAGTCTGTTGGGTTGTCAGATAGGGTAAGTTAGTCGGTATTCCGTTTGCTGTTCTCTGTGTTATGAAGATGAAGAGGTACTTCATAACATTTGAGTTTGAATCAGTAATCTTGTCAATAAATTCTGTTTTGTTTCAAGCCAAGTAGTCTGACCAGCTGGTTCACTCCTGGAATATCCGTGGTTCACTTGCTTAAAATCAAATAGCAATGTTAGTGTCTGGGCTACCTTCTTGAAATGTTTTGAGTGGGTCTGGCCTGGTCCATAACACCCTACACGTTCACTACAGCAGCCCATTTCAGTACCTTTTCTCCCCATCACTGAACGCCTCCATCTTCCTTCATCAAAGCCACAAAAATGCAATGGCAATTTCATTTTCTCATCTTGTCACGTGTATATTTTTCGAATTGAATGGCTGCAGTAATAATCTCTGTATGAACAGTCTAGAAGATTTGTCCTTGAGTTGCTCTAAAACCTTTACGGTGTTATGATGAATATATACAAATATCTCAGACATCCCCCGGTATATTTATTGAAATGTTTTAACATCAAGCTCAAGGTTTTCTTCTCAATCACAGAATATTTCTATTGATGTTTATTCAATTTTCTGGAAAATATCCAACAGGTATTTCTATCCTCTCATCACCTTACATAGAACGTACAGCATAGAACTGTACAGCACAGTACAGGCACTTCGGCACTTGATGTTGTGCTGGCCTTTTATCCGACTCTAAGATCAGGTTAACCTACATACCCTTCATTGTGTTAATTTCCATGTGCCTATCCAAGAGTTGCTTAAATGTCTCTAATGTATCTGACTCTATTACCACTGCCGGTAGTGCATTCCACGCATCCACCGTTCTCTGAGTAAAGAACCAACATCTGACGTCACCCTAAACCTTCCTCCAATTACCTTAAAATTATGCCCCCTTATGGTAGGAATATATGCCCTGGGAAAATGTCTCTGGCTATCCACTGTATCGATGCCCCTCATTGGCTTGTACACCTCTATCAAGTCACCTCTCATCCTTCTTCACTCCAATGAAAAAAGTCCTAGCTCCCTCAAGCTTTCTTCATAACACTTGCCCTCCAGTTCAGAGAGCATCTTGGTAAGTCCTCTCTGCACCCTCTCTAAAGCTTCCATCCTTTCCTATAATGAGGTGACCAGAACGCAATACAATATTCCAAATGTGGTCTAACCAGGGCTCTATAGATCTTTTGTCTCTTAAACTCAGTCCACCTGCGAAAAGATGCCAAAAACCATACGGCTTCTTAACAACCCTATCAACTTGGGTGGGAACTTTGAGGGATCTATGGACATGGAATCCAAGATCCATCTGTTCCTCCACACTGCTAAGTATCCTGCCTTTAACCCTGTAATCTGCATTCAAATTTGACTTTTCTAGGTTGAACTCCATCTGCCACTACTCAGCCCAGTTCTGCATCCTCTCAATGCCCCGTTGCAACCTACAACAGCCCTCCACACCATCCACAACTCCTACCAACCTTCACGTCATTGGCAAACTTACTAACCCACCCATCCACTTCCTCATCCAAATCATGGGAGGGAGCAGGTCATTAATTTCAGGTAAGGAGTAAGAGGCTGAGAGGAGATTTGTGGCCAATTATTTTTCACTCAGCGTGTGGAAAGAGTTTGGGACTCCCTGCTTGAAATGGTGGTTGTGTCACAAACTCTTTCACTACATAAGATACATTGGGTGGACTCTTAATTTGCAGTTGTAGCATCCATACATTTGGACCAGGAGTCTCCAGGTACAAACCACTGCAGATTTGAATCATCTGAGCAGGATGATGTTTTAAAAAGTTCCATATGAAGTATTTAGATATTCACTTGATGCGCCATTGCCTTCAGGACTAAAAGCTGGTAAATGCAGAGCAGTCGGGTCTTTGGGGATGGTATGCACACAATGGGCTGGATGCCTCCTTCTGTGCTGTGCTGTTAATGTCTGTGAGTCCATTACATCACATGAACGATCTCCTTTCGATTTTGGTTCAATGATTATTCCTTGTCTTCATTTCTCTCTTCAGCTGATTTGCAAAGCAAAATGTCTGTCCTTTTGTGGTTTTAGAATGACATGATAACTCAGTATATAATATCCTTTGCTCTGTAGAAATGTGTCTGAGTGCAGGCGAGTACCTGAGTGTGATTGTTCAATGACACTGATTAACACCAATCCCCAATTGTCCATGATTAAAACAGGACGGACTTCCCAGGATAATATGAATGATGAATCAAAGGGGAGGAAATTTCAGATTCAGATGAGGAGAAATGTCTTGACTCAGAGATTATTGAATCTGTGGAATTCTCTGTCCCAAAAGGCAGTGAAGGTTAGAACACTGAATGTCTCCATGAATGAGTTAGCTAAATTCCTGAGGGTTAAAGGCATCAAACAATTTGGGAACAACGAGGGGGACTCAGTTGGACGAACAGGTTGAATGGTGGAGTAGGCTTGAATGGCAGAATGGTCTCCACCTGCACATACTTTCTAATGTTTTGATGTTCATTCCAAGCTCACAGTTAATTAGTTCAAATTTCCAAGATTGCCTGCATGAAATTTGTCTAACAATAAGTTCAGGCCCAAACTGCTCAACCTTTGATCCTGAGATAAATCTCTTCACTTCAGCACTCAGCCAAGTGAGCCTTCTCTCAACTGCCTCCAATCCAACGTTGGGCCTCATTCATGATGGTGAGCACTGCAGTCAATATTCTGGGTGCAGACTTCCTGTGCTCTGTACAGTGGTAGCAATCCATCCCTAATTTCCCATGCCATGGCCTTCACAACAAAGGCCAGCAGCTCATTCGCCAAACTGATTACTTAGAACATAGAACATAGAGCAACACAGGACAGTACAGGCTATTCGGCCCTCAATGTTGCACCAACCTGGAAACCGATCTGAAGCTAATCGAATCTACACTATTCCACTCTCATCCATATATTTATTCAATAATCATTTAAATGTCCTTACATTTGGCGAATCTATTACTATTGCAGGCAGGGCATTCCACGCCCCTACTACTCTCTGAAGAACCAACCTCTGACATCTGCCCTATAGCTATCAACCCTCACTTTAAAGCTATGTCCCCTTGTGCCACGCATCACGATATGAAGAAAAAGGCTGTCACTGTCCACCCTATCAAATCCTCTAATCATCATGTATTCCTCTATTAAGTCACCTCTCAACCTACTTCTCTTAAAGTCCCTCAGCTTTTCCTCATAAGACCTTCCCTCCATACCAGGCAACACCTTGGTAAGTCTCCTCTGAACCCTTTCCAAAGCTTCCACTTCCTTCCTATAATGTGGTGACCAGAACTGCATGCAATACTCCAAGAGCGGCTGCACCAGAATTTTTAAAAGCTGCAGCATGATCACACAGTTCCGAAACTTAATCCATCTACCAATAAAAGCTAACACACCGTATGTCTTCTTCACAACCCTATCAACCTGGGTGGAAACTTTCAGGGATCTGTAAACATGGACACGGAGATCGCTGCTCATCCACATTACCAAGGATCTTACCATTAGCCCAGTACTTTGTATTCTTGTTACTCCTTCCAAAGTCTAACACCTCGCACTTTTCCCTATTCAACTTTGTTTGCCACCTCTCAGCACAGCTCTGCAGCTTATCTATGTCACTCTGTAACCTGAAACATCCTTCTGCACTATTCACAACTCCACCGACCTTACAGGCATCAGAAAATTTACTAATCCATCCTTCTAATCATTGATCTCGGTCATTTATAAAAACAACAAACATTAGTGGCCCCAAAACAGATCCTTGTGGTACACCACTAGTAAGTGAACTCCAGGATGAACATTTCCCATCAACCACCACCTTTCAATTAGATAATTTCTGAACCAAACCGCTAAATCACCCTCAAACTCGTGCCTCCGTACTGCTGCAATAGCCTACCATGGGGAACCTTATCAAATATTTTACTAAACTCCTTACACATCACATCAACCACTTTACCCTCATCCACCTGTCTGATCACCTTCTCAAAGAACTCAATAAAGTTTATGAGGCACGACCTACCCTTCACAAAACATGGCATATTCACCGACCTTTTGTGATACACAAATGAGATTGACCAGATCCCTCCGTGCTGCAGTTTTTCGTCCTCTCTCAGTTCAATAATACTGGGGATCTGCTGTATTTATTGTCAAAGTAGACAGCGTCACATTTCCCCTTGTTGTACCCAAAACTGTTGCCCACTAACATTAACATAGATTGTAAAAAACTGGGATCCCAGTTCCGATCTGTAACATCATTATATGTAGTTACAGTTCTGTCCCCTGAACATGAGAGCTATTCAGTTCTGTTCTCTGTTAGGTATCCAGCCCTGTATATATGTGAAGAGATGGTCGTCAAATCCACTTGTGCTTATCTTGTCGACTGGAGATTCTTGGATAATCAATGTGTACCAGTAAATACTTATATGTCAAAATATTAAAATTAACATTAATGTGGGATTTTATTTGTAAGTGTATTTGTTTATAACTCAGGCAGTCCTAAACTGAAATGAAGGATCAAGGGGATCCAGGGTTACAGGGAGAAAGCAGGAGAATGGGAGCGAGGCACCTCCCAGCCATGACTGAATGGTGGAGCAGATTCGAAGGCAGAATGGCATAATTTCTACTTCAATATCTTATGGTCTCATCGTCTAAACTGGGGACCCCTGGAGTAATCTTTTGTGTGTAACTTATGGAACAGCATTTGGAAATCCAAACACATTACATCTATCAGTTTAAAAACAGAAAGTTCTGAAGAAACTCAGCAGATCTGGCAGCATTTGTGGAGAGGGAAGCAGAGTTAACATTTTGAGACCAATGTGAGTTTTCTTAAGAACACTTGCTGCTTTCCATTTCTGCATTTACTGTCTTACATCCTCAAAGAATGCAAATGCATTTATCAAGTACTCCGTCGTGGGAACATCACAATGAGTGCTCACATCCTTTTCATTCTCTCAGGGATGTGGGTATCGGGCCAGCCAGCATTCGTTGCCTATCCCTAGTTGAACCGTAAGAAGGTGGTGGTGAGCTGCCTTCTTAAAAACCACTGCAGTCCATGTGCTGTGGTAGATTCACAGGGTCTATCAGGAAGGAGTTCCCTAATTTGGACCCAGTGACAGTGAAGGAGTAGTGATTTATTCCAAGTCTGGATGGGGAGTGGCTTGGAGGGGAACTTGTAATGGGACAGTGTTCCCATTGATATGCTGCCCTTGTACTTCTGTATGGAAGTGGTCCTGGGTTTAAAAGATTCAGTCTAAGGTTCCTCGGTGCATTTCTGCTGTACATCTTGTAAATAGGTTACCCTGCTACTACTGGGTGTCGGTACTTGTGAGATTGAATGATTATCGATGTGGTGCCAGTCAAGTGGGCTTCTTTGTCCTGAATGGCGTTGAGCTTCTTGAATGTATTTGGAGAGGAACTCATGCATGCAAGTGGGGAATGTTCCATCACATTCTTTAGATGTACCTTGTAGATGATGGGCAGGCTTTGGGGAGCCAGGAGCTGAGTTTGTTGCTGTTGTATTCCCAGCTCTGACCTGGCCTTGGAGTCACTGTGTTGACGTGGTTCAGTTCAGTTCATTTTCTGTTCAATGGTAACCTTCAGGATGTTGATAGTGGAGGACTCAGTGATGGATACACTATTCAACGCTGAAGGGTTAGATTCTCTCTTGTCAGAGATGGTCATTGCCTGGCATTTGTTACTTTTCAGCTCAAACCTGGGTAATGTCCAGGTCTTGCTGCATTTGGACATGGACCGCCTCAGTGTCTGAGGAATTGTGAATGGTTCTCAATATTGTCCTGTAATTTATGTTAGTGAAATACTTAGAGTCATAGAGTCATAGAGATGTACAGCATGCAAATTGACCCTTCGGTCCAACCTGTCCATGCCAACCAAATATCCCAACCCAATCTAGTCCCACCTGCCAGCACCCGGCCCATATCCCTCCAAACCCTTCCTATTCATATATCCATCCAAATACCTCTTAAATGTTGCAATTGTACCAGCCTCCACCACATCCTCTGGCAGCTCATTCCATACACGTACCACCCTCTGCGTGAAAAAGTTGCCCCTTAGGTCTCTTTTATATCTTTCCCCTCTCACCCTAAACCTATGCCCTCTAGTCTGGACTCCCTGACCCCAGGGAAAAGATTTTGCCTAATTATCCTATCCATGCCCCTCATAATTTTTGTAAACCTCTATAAGGTCACCCCTCAGCCTCCGACGCTCCAGGGAAAACAGCCCCAGCCTGTTCAGCCTCTCCCTGTAGCTCAGATCCTCAAACCCTGGCAACATCCTTGTATGTCTTTTCTGAACCCTTTCAAGTTTCGCAACATCTTTGGCCTAACCAATGTCCTGTATAGCCGCAACATGACCTCTCCACAAAGATCGGTGTTGGGCCCTCTACTTTTTGTCATTTACATAAATTATTTGGATGCGAGCATAAGAGGTACAGTTAATAAGTTTGCAGATGACACCAAAATTGGAGGTGTAGTGGACAGCGAAGAGGGTTACCTCAGATGGAATCTGGACCAGATGGGCCAATGGGTTGAGAAGTGGCAGATGGAGTTTAATTCAGATAAATGCGAGGTACTTCATTTTGGGAAAGTGATTCTTAGCAGGACTTATACACTTAATGGTCATATCCTAGGGAGTGTTGCTGAACAAAGAGACCTTGGAGTGCAGGTTTAAACCTCCTTGAAAGTGGAGTCGCTAGATCAAGTTTTGCACCTTCTCTAGTAGGTACATCCACATACTGAATCAGAAAATTGCCTTGTACACACTTAAGAAATTCCTCTCCATCTAAACCTTTAACACTATGGCAGTCCCAGTCGGTGTTTGGAAAGTTAAAATCCCCTACCACAACTACCCTATTATTCTTATAGATAGCTGAGATCTCCTTACAAGTTTGTTTCTCAATTTCCCTCTGACTACTGGGGGGGTCTATAATACAATCCCAATAATGTGATCATCCCGTTTTTATTTCTCAGTTCCACTCAAATAACTTCCCTGGATGTATATCCAGGAATATCCTCCCTCAGCACAGCTGTCATGCTATCCCTTATCAAAAATGCCACTCCCCCTCTTCTCTTGCATCTCTTTCTATCCTTCCTGTAGCATTTGCCCATCCCTGAACCATGTTTCTGTAATTGCTATGATATCCCAGTCCCATGATCCTAAGCATGCCCTGAGTGCATCTGCCTTCCCTGTTAGGCCCCTTGCATTGAAATAAATGCAGTTAAATTTATTAGTCCTACCTTGTCCCTGCCTGCCTTGACTGTTTGACTCACTTCTGTTCTCAGCTGTACCCATCTCAGATCGATCTCTTTCCTCACTATCTCTTTGGATCCCACCCCCACCCCCACCCCTACCTTACTAATTTAAATCCTCCCAAGCAGTTGTAGCAAATTTCCTTGCCAATATATCAGTCACCTTCCAATTTAAGTGCAATCCATCCTTCTTCCCCAAAAGAGATTCCAATGATCCAAAAATGTGAATCCTTCTCCCATACACCAGCTCCTCAGCCATGAATTCATCTGCTCGATCCCCCGATTCCTGCCCTCACTAGCTCGTAGCACTGGGAGTAATCCAGATATTACTACCCTTGAGGACCTCCTTTTTAAATTTCTGCCTAACTCTCTGTAATCTCCCTTCAGAATCTCAAAGTTTTCCCTTCCTATGTCGTTCTGACGCAAGAATATTGTTACATTCCTGTGGAAGAAAATTTGACACACTCTGCCTGGCAGCCATTTTGTCACATACCTGGTCTCTCAAGTGAAAGCACAGATTGCTGACGTACTATTTTGAAGAAGTGCTGTTGTAACTATTTTGTTAAAATAACCTTGCAACTGCCTAAGATTCCGTAATCCTCCCCAGAAGTCAGACTAATTCTGCTTTCATAATGATGTCTGGCTCATTCTGTGGCAATAACAGGGGTTGACCGTTGACGTCACCAGACTCTATGACTTCTGTGACTAACAGTCATCCCCCCACACCTAAAATGTGATATAACCTGTAACCTTTCATATTACTTTGGACTACTCCTGTCTCACTTTGTGAGGGACAACATACTCCCCATGGCCATATAATAAAGACTTTTGGTACTCAAGGTCCAACTCCAGAAAATTTCTTCAACAACTCCAGATACCTTCTAATGAAGTAATGTTGGCAGTTTAATTTCACAGCTAAAAAGTGTGGCACTAGAAAAGCGCAGCAAGTCAGGAAGTATCTGAGGAGCAAGAGAGTCAATGTTTCAGGCATAAACTTTTCATCAGGAATGTCAGACTTGGGGAAGGGAGCTAAGAGATAAATAGGAGGGGGATGAAGTTGTTGGGGCTGAGGTGAAGTAGCTTGGAAGGTGATAGGTAGATACAGGTGTGGGGAGATGTTGACAGGTCGGAGTGGAGTGTGGAGTGGATTGGTAGGAAGCAAGATAGACATGAGCGAAATTTCAAAAGGGTGGTGCCGCGTTGGAGGGTTGGATCTGGGATGAGGTGGGGGAGAGGACATGAGGAAACTGGTGAAGTCGACATTGATGCCATGTGATTGGAGGATCCCAAGGCGGAAGATGAGGCCTTCTTCCTCCAGGCGTCGAGTTCCTTGGATTTGACTATGGAGAGGCCTAGGGCTCGCATGTCCTTGGTGGAGTGGGAGGCAGAATTGAAGTGTTCAGCCACGGGGCGTGGGGTTGTTTGATACGTGGGTCCCAGAGATGTTCCCTGAAATGTTCCTCATGTTGGCGTCCTGACTCCCCACATCGAGAGCAATGGACACAGTAGATGAGGTGTTTGGATGTGCAGGAAAATCTCTGCCAGGTGTGAAAGGATCTTCTACCGCCAGATCCTAGCCACCTGACAAGGTTCACGTCTTGGCTGAAAATGTGTTGCTGGAAAAGCGCAGCAGGTCAGGCAGCATCCAAGGAGCAGGAGAATCGACGTTTCGGGCATGAGCCCTTTTTCAGGAAGTAGGGCTCATGCCCGAAACGTCGATTCTCCTGCTCCTTGGATGCTGCCTGACCTGCTGCGCTTTTCCAGCAACACATTTTCAGCTCTGATCTCCAGCATCTGCAGTCCTCACTTTCTCCTAGAAAATTCACGTCTTTAAAGATACAGGGCTGTGAATGTCTGACTTACAAATGGTCATACTTATGAGCACGGTTTTATGCAGGGCTGTAACTTTTAAGATGCCACATACGAACATCTCCTGTGCTTGTGAACGGTTCCTTTATATTGTACTGCATTGTGTTCTGAATTGCACAGAGATTGACTTGTGAACACATTCGCACCCCCTGGTGCCTGTCATGTCTGTGTTTTCAATATTGGAATTGAGTGAGGACCTACATTAGAAGTAGGAGTAGGCCATTCAGCCCCTCCAATCTGCTGGACCATTCAATAAAATCTGCTTGTAACTTCAATGCACATTTCTGCTGACCCACAACAACTGGTAGAACTGAAAGAATATTAAGATTATAATTTCTTTATAGTGTCATTGGTCACGGCTCGACAGCAGTCTCTCACATAACCTGAGCTAATATTAACAAAGTACTAGTCCTCCCCAGTCACAATTATTGCTGGTCTATTTGTCAGTTGCTATTGCAGGATCCCACAGTCACTACGTTGTCACTGTTAATCTTCACCTACCCTCACCATTTTAATTCAGTCTCTGTCTTAATTCATTTGGGTCTCTTTTATTATCTTTAATGAGAAGTCAAAATAGCTGGTGTGGTTCTCCCTAGAATAGGAAGGGTCAGCATAGAAATGAGTGACACTGGAAATGGCGAAGGTCTCTGACAGTGAGGACATGGAGAAACTGTTCCCACGGCCAGGAGTGTTAACAAAGAAATGACACAGATCGTGGCAATTGACAGAGCTTCCACAGGAAGGATGAGTTATGTTAAATGATCAAAGTGTGACAATGCTGAGACTTTAAGAGGCGCATATTGTCCTGCCTTTTTTAGGAAGAAGAATTGAGATAGGAATGTCAAGCTGTCTGTGCAAATTCAGTAAAAAAAATAATTTGTGAGTCCTTGTTTTTTTTTAAGTTGGAACAATAGAATCAGCCTGAATGGGTGGTGTCAAGCTCCCACAGGACCAGGGTTTTTAGTTTTTGCATTCGGCAGAAGCTAGGCACGGAAGCACTTATTCATTTTCCAACTACAGTTAGAACCTGGGGTTCACTTCCTGCTGCTGGCACTGCATGTGAGATGACCTATTTTACTGAAGCTGTCTTTACCAAGGCTGTGTTTGTGGGATGTTATCATATTGTAACAGTTAATTAGAAGTAGTTAATATATAGAATTTTATTGACCATTTCAAAAGAGTCGCAGTTACGCTAATTGTATTCTTTTCCATTTAATTTGTCTATTTTTAACTGTAGTGTAAAATAAAGTGTGTTTTGCTTAAACTCGAGTAGTTTGACCAATTGAATTGCATCTGGACTGCAACAGCTTACACATAGCTTCAAAATATGAGAAAGTTAGGGTCTCGGCTATCTTCTTATTATAGCTTGAGGGGGTCTGGTCTGATCCACAACATATGCAGCACCCAAAATGCCTGATGCAAGCAGATAATTGCCACGTTCAGTCAAAGTATTGAATACAAGAGCAGTGAAGTTATTAGAGAACTACATGTAATGTTAGCCAGGCCACAGATGGATTACTCTGTTCAGTTCGTGTCTCCCCATGACAGGAGGGATATGATTGCATGCGAGAGGGTGCAGAGGAAATTCATCAGCATGTTGACTGGCCTGGAGCACTTCAGCTATGAAGAGAGACTGGATAGGTTGGAATGTTTTCATTAGAACAGAAAAGGCTGGGGGAGTGAGGGCTGGAGGGTAGGATGGGGTGCCAAGACTGATCTTCAGTTCCAAGGGGCATAGACAGAACAAATCATTTCCCCTTCGTACAGGGTTTAATGATTAAGAGACACGGTTTTAAGACAAGGAGTAGGAGGTTGAGAGGGAATTTGAGGAGAAATCACAGAATCCCTACAATGCAGAAAGAGGCCATTGGGCACATCAAGTTTGCAGTGACCCACCCTGGACACTGCAGAGCAATTTAGCATGACCAATCCACCCACACTGGGCATCTTCAGGCTATAGGAGGAGAACAGAGCACACGGAGGAAACCCACACAGACATGGGGAGAATGTACAAAGTCCACACAGGCAGTCGTCTGAGGGCTGGAATCAAACACAGATCCCTGGTGCAGTGAGGCAGCAGCGCTAACCCCTGAGCCACCTTGAGAGATGTCTGAACCCAGAGGATTGTACCTATCTGGAACTCACTGCTAAAAGAGTGATCAAAGTAAGTGCTGTTTTGATGAGCAGTTGGAATCCAATGGCATGCAAGGCTACGCCCAAGTGCTGGAAAATGGAATTAGAATATTTTGCTTCAGTGTGCAATACTGAGATGGACCTTGATGTTTCTGAGGACAACGTGAAACACTCAGATATGCTAGAACAGATTAATGTTAGGAAGGAGGATGTGCTGAAAAGTTTGAAAACATAAGGATAGATAATTTGCCAGGCAGACTGGTTATACCCTCGGTTACATCAAGAAGCGAGGGAAGAGATTGCTGCACGTTTGGCAATGATCTTTACATCCTCACTGTCCACTGGAGTAGTGGCAGACGATTGGAGGGTGGAAAAAGTTATTCCTTTGTTCAAGAAAGGGAATAGGGATAATCCTGGGAAGTACAGACCAGTCAGTCAGTGGTGTGCAAAGTATTGAAGAGGATGCTGAGAGATAGGATTTATGATTACTTGGAAGACCATAGTTTGATTAGAGATAGTCAGCATGGCTTTGTGAGGGGCAGTTCATGCCTCACAGACCTGACTGAATCCTTTGAGGATGTGACAAAACACGTTAATGAAGGCAGTGGATGTGATGTACTCATCCCCTCTCACACGCAATCTGACTCTCTCAGATACACCATCTCATTATCCCTCTCTCTCTATCATACACCATCTCGCTATCTCTCTCTCTCTCATATACAATTAACCTCTCTTTCTATCATACACCATCTCACTTTCTCTCTCTCTCTCATTTACAAACTATCTATCTATCTCCCATACATTGTCTCACTATCTCTCTCTCTCTCTATCGTACACCATCACTCTATCTCTCTGTCTCATACACATTATCTCTCTCCCTTTCACTCACACACAGACTATCGCTCGCTCTCATATACAATCTCTCTCTCTTTCTCTCTCACTCTGATAGTTAATCTCTCTCCTTGTCTCTCTGCGGCCGTAACACCATATGCTACACTCGGTTCTGCTGCACTGATGCAGTTTGTATGCACGATCTCCTGTAAAGCACACAAAACAACAGTTTTCACTGTATCTCTGGACATGTGACAACAATAAATCAGATCAAAGTCAATGATTTCAGCTGTGGCCTCACCAAGGTCGTGTCCAATTGCAGCAAGCCATCCCTGCTGTTGTACGTGAATCCTCTCGCTATGAAGGCCAATATACCATTCCCTTTCTTCACCGCCTGCTGCACCTGTCTGCTTCCCTTCAGTGACTGGTGTACAAGGGCCCCCAGCTCTCATACCACTCTCTTTCAGAATCGATCACCTTTAAAATCAGAATCTGCCTTCCTATGTTTGCTCCAAAAGTGGATTATTTCCAAAATTTGTCCAGAAGCTTTTACAGTCAGTCCCCTGTAAGCTTCTTCCTCAACTCTATTCCACCCCTCCCCTTCATCAATCCTTTTCCCCTCCTTTGCCCAAATCTAACTTGCTCCCAATCCTCAGGAACACTAAGGGAATTCAGGGTGGGGAGTTGCTGAGGAATATATCGAAATGTAAGACTGAGGCAGATGATTTCAGTGAGCGGAAAGCAAGCTTCAAGGTGGCCAAGGATCCCTCCTGTTCCCATTTCGCATTGTCACGGACTGAATTGCACAAAATAAGTTTGAAATGTTACTAAGGAATTGACTGATGTTTGTTCCTTAGCCGTAGTTGCCCTTGGGGCATTTAGACAGACACATAAACAGGCAGGGAATAGTGGCATACACACAATGCACAGGCAAATGGCATTAGTTTAGAATGGGATTGTGTTCGGCACAGACATGTTGGGCCGAATGGCCTGTTCCTGTGCCGTGTTGTTCTGCGCTCCATGTTTGAGTATCTCATTGGGCCGTTCCAGAAGGTAGTTAATAGTTAACTCCATCGTTTTAACTTGGGGTTGAAGTCACGTGAGGGTGAAGTATTGGTCAGATCATTGGCGTCACCTCAGTCCCCATCTCTGTTCTCCTTGTAGTGGGATTTTTTGCCTCAGCTGGAGAGGTCAGTTCATTCCATCCAGGTTAGATATCAATATCAGAAGCTTGGTTTTTGTGGAAGATGCAGCATTTTGATTCACTCTGATCTGTTCCTCACTCCCTTGTTCCAGCCCACCCCAACACATCACACCTCAGTGGCAGACACTTTGGTCAAGGGAGAAAATTAAATAAAATAATTTAATCCCATCAGCATCCAGACTGGACTGGATTGAAACAGTCATCATTTGTAAAGAAATGATGCTGAATTAAAAGAAGGGAGTAAGGGATGTGTAAATTTGAAATAGCAATGTCAAATTCTCGGAAAAGTTCTCAGTAGTTCAGGCAGTTCCCTGTGATAACTGAAAGATTTCACACTTTAGCTCTTGGCTTTTCATCTGGGCTGGGAAAGTGTTCGGAATGGGATAGGTTTCAAACAAGGGGTGGATGTGATAAGGACAATAGGATATCTGAGACTGGGTCAAGGAAGGGTGTCGGCCGACAGAAAAGGTTGGCTTCCAAAGTCTCAGGCAGTGGGGCAAGAGAGCATCAAAAACACAATAAAAAGAGAATGGGAAAATGTCCCCAGGATAGGGTGTGTAATTGTGGGAAAGGCAACAAGACAAGACAAATGAAAAGGTGCACAAGGAACAAAACAAACTGGGCTCACAACATGAGCATCAATGAAGTCAATGCTGACTCCAGAGGACTGCAACGTGCCTCAGCAAAAGACAGGCCGTCATTTCAACTGAGGCTGACCTGACCTGAACACACAACCTTCTGATCTGGAGTCTGACCCCTGACCAATCCTCAACGGATCCATGATTTCACCCTAACTGACCTCTGTCTGACCCCAACTAACCTCAGACTGATGTGTGAGTGGTCCTCGCTGTCTCTGACTCCTCACTGACATCTGTCTGACCCTTCATTCTGCCTTGACTGATGCACACTGAGGTCTGACTGACAGTAATCCCCTCCAATCTCACCATCCTGACATGGAAATATATTGCCGTTCCTTCACTGTCATTGGGTCAATATCATGGAATGTCCTCCATGATGACATTGGGGAGTCTACCTAAAGCAAACTAACACATACACACACGAACAATTAGTCACACACATGTACGAACAAAAGGACTAATATCAACACTCAATGTGTCTCTGTGTCTATGGATGTTTCTGCCTCTGTCTGTGTGTGACTGACTGTTTCTGTTTGACTATCTGAGTGTGTGTGTCTCAGTGTGTGACTCAATGTGTGTCTCGATGTCGGTGTGCCTCTCTCTGTCTGTATCTCTGTGCAATGGGCTCTCTTTTGTATCGGGTGTTATATCCATTAAATGGGGTTAACCTCCCTCTATCTGTCTCTCTGTATATTCTTCTATTTAATTTGATATAATGCTGTTGGTGTTCTTGATGTATGTGTGTGGGCCCACCTCTGCCTGCAATGGGACACAGTTTATATGGCACGCCGAAAAGTGTGACACTGAAAAAGCAGGATCAGGCAGCACCATTGGGAAGAACACAGAATTTCATTGATTGTGTGATCATTTAGCTCTGTCCATCACTTGTTGTGCACACAGGTAGCCCTGTTTTGTAGCTTCACTGGGTTGTCCCTTCATATCCTGATATTCGGTGCTACTCTTTACACTCTTTAATGAACCAGGGTCGAACCTCTGGGTTGATGGTCATGGTCGAGTGGGAGATATACAGTCAGAGATTTATACAGCACGGAAACAGACCCTTTGGTCCACCTTGGCCATGCTGACCAGACATCTCAACCTGATGTAGTCCCATTTATCGACAGGTGTGCCATTTTCCTGTAAATCCTTTCTATACATATTCCCCTCGAGGTGCCTTTTAAAGGTTGTAATTGTACTCACTTCCAGCACTTCCTCTGGCAGCTTGTTTCATAAACACACCACCTTCTGTGTAAAAAGGTTGCCCCTCAGGTCCCTTTTAAATCTTTCCCCTCTCACCTTAAACCTATGCCTTCTAATTTTGGATCCCCAACCTTCGGAAAAAGGTTTTGGCTATTCATTCAATCAACGCCGCTCCTGATTTTATGAATGTCGATAAGATTATCCTTCAGGTTCCGGCAATGCGGGGGAAAAAAAGCTCCAGCCTCTCCCTCTACCTCAACACCCATCCCCTGTGCATCAGATATGTCGGGCAGATTGTGAGTCATGCACAGTGTATTTCTGTTGCTGCTGTTGGCCTACTGAACCTCATAGACACTGAGCTATGAGCTGCTCGATCTGTTTGAAGTCTCCTCCCTTTAGCACAGAGATAGTGCCACACAATTTGATGCAGTGCCTATAAAATGTGGGGCAGGCAGATTGGGGACAATGCAGTCAGTGATGTTTCTTTTCCCATTTGTTGGTTCCCTCACCGCCTGCTGCAGCCCCAGTCCCGCAGCTGTGTCCTTTTGGACTGTTCCCAGCTCAGTCAGCAGGTGGAGATGCTGAGCCTCTCTTGGTGATGGACAGTGAAGCCTCCCACACAGAGTCCATTCTCTGTACTTTCCATCTTCAACGTTGTGTTCAAATAGAAAAATTCAAAAATGTTTCCGTGCCTATGTTTAACCTAATTCCATGAGGCTTCATGTGGTCTAGTATCAATGTAGAGCACTTCGAGGGCACACCCCTCTTGATCATATCCCACGGAGCTGTTACCTCTGCTGCCTCTGTCCTGCCAGTGAGACAGGACCTGCCCTGAGGTGATCATTGTGTTCTGGGACATTGTCTGTAAAATGGGATTGTGTGAACGTGACTATGTTCGATTATTGCTGGATTATGTGAGACGTATACAATAAAGATTTAACATCTCTGTATTTCTTTGAATCTTAAAAAAAATCAAGTCAAACCTTATTTCTCTTTTGCAGTTGAAAATGATTTAATTATTATTCACTTCAACAGTCAGAGCGCACACCTAATTATAGCTCAATTTAATAACTGTAGTAACCCGCTGATTATTGCTCAGTTCAATAACCTCGTGGAAAACAGCTGATTCATATTCAGTGGGGTAAACACACTACCTTTACACTGCCATATCTATAATAAGTAACAGCCTGAATCCCAATGTACTCTTGCTGGACCACACTGACACCCCCAGTACAGTGGGACTGGCTCCTAAATCTGTCCTGACGGCTTCCAAACTGGATCTGGACCGTTATTCAAACATTTCCTCACAACAGACAAATTAGAAATGTCCCTGAACAAGAGGGAAGTACATGAAGCAGATTGGCCAATGGACTAGCACAAGGCTCAATGCAATTTTCACCGTTCATACAAAAGACCTGCCAATGACCATGTCTCACAAGGTCGGCTGTTCTGACAACAGTGAGTGCGCCACATAAGCTCCGAAATTCTGTGACCTCAACCAGATCCTTTGTAACGTGTTCCAAAGTTAATGGAATACTGCAGCACATGGCGTCTTACATTGAATCGCTCATCAACCATGTCCAGTGCAAAGCAGCTTCACAACACCAGTGTCCAAACAGGACTGTGCATCTTCATTGATGATTGACATGATCCCAGCCAACATTCTTGTGTGTCACTTGAGTCAGAAATTTTATGCAGATGTTTTCAATATTGTACTGACCATTAACAGCAAGGTCTCATCCTTAAAGATGATAAATGCTTTGATCAAAACCTCTTGATTATCCAAGAAACAAATCCACCCATTTATTTCGTTCAACTTTTCGACTGAAATCTAATGAAAGCATAGTGCACAAATGATGAATGTGTTTATTGCGCCCAGGATCAAATGATTATTTCACTGAAGCACTTTAAAAATATCCAACTAGTTTTCCCTTGAATACAACATCCCACACCTAATCATTTTCATGGGAACAATTGTTTCCAAATTGTTTCCAAATGTTTTTCAGTCCAAATATGAGTACATATTAAATTGCTTCTATCTATCTCATGTGAGTAATCTGGTGTATGAATGACAGTATCCGTGTGATGCTATATATTTGGCTGTGCTTCTGAAAGACTGACTGATTGTTCCAAACAGCATCTCGCTTCAGCTGTTCACAACAACCAAGGGATGGCTTGCACCCAACCACCTGACACTCACATTTATGTGGTGTGAATGCTAATTGCCACTTTTCATTCCAAGCCTGGATATTGTCCAGGTCTCACTGCACTTGGATATGGAGTGCTTCAGTCTCTGAGTATTCGCAAACGCTGCTGAACACTGTGTAATCATTAGCTAACATTCCCATGTCTGACTCTATGATGGAGAGACTCATTGATGAAGCTACTAAAGATGGTCAGTACTGAAGATCCTGCAGAGATATCCCGCAGTGGTGATGAATGACCTTCAACAACCACAGCATTCTCCCTTTCTGCCAGGGACAACTCCAACCAGCGGAGAGTTTCCAATGATTTCCATGCACTCCAGTCTTGTTCAGGCTCCCTGACGTCACACTCGGCCTAATGTTAAGCCCAGTCAGACTCACCCTACCTCAGGAATTCACGTCGTTCTGTCCATGTTTGAACCAAGGCTATAATGAAGTCAGGAGCTGATTGGCCCTGGGTGATCCCAAACTGGGCGTCACAGCGCAGGTTGTTGTGAAGCAGGTGTTGTTTCACAGCACATTTGATGAAACTTCCCTCGAAGTTTAATGATCGAGATCATATTAATGGAGCAGTAATTCGCCGGGTTGGCTTTGTCCTGCTTTTTATGCACAGCACATACCAGGAGAAATGTCCAACTCCCTCAGGGAGGTGCCGGTGTTGTAGCTCAGCAGGAACTGCTTGACTAGGGGCTGCAGCACGTTCTGGAGCACATGCCATTTGTCCCATTGCTGGAACGTTGGCAGGGCCCCAGCTATTCCCCGCTAGATGAGGCCCAGATGGATCAACCCATCAGCATCTCTGTTTGAAGGTTTCTGTGAATGGGTTTAGCCTTATGATTGCGCTGGTATATTGGGCTCCCCATTGTTGATTATTTGAGATATTTTTGGAGCTTCCTTCTGCAATGAGTTGTTTAATTGTTCACCATCATTCACGACTGAATATGGCAGCACTGCAGGGCTTGGATGAAATTTATTGATGGTTGAATTACTTAGTTCTGTCTCTCACACTCTGCTCATGCATGTGGCGAATGTGTTGGTGAAGACCATGGCATGGGTATTATTATGGAGTAGGCGGAGAATGGTGACAGAATTCTGTGGGCGCTCAAATTTGAGGAAGATATTTTCCGTGTTTTCCGGGTCCTTAAGGGAGAAGGGGAGCAGCCCGAAGTCATGGTCCACATTGGCACCAACGACATAGGTAGGAAGAGGGCTGAGGATGTTAGGCAGGCTTTCAGGGAGCTAGGTTGGAAGCTCAGAGTTAGAACAAACAGAGTTGTTGTCTCTGGTTTGTTACCGGTGCCATGTGATAGAGAGTCGAGGAATAGGGAGAGAGAACAGTTAAATGCGTGGCCTCAGGGATGGTGCAGGAGGGAGGGATTCTGGTATCTGGATAACTGAGGTTCTTTCTGGGGAAGGTGGGACCTCTATAAACATGATGGTCTACACCTGAACCTGAGGGGCACCAGTATCCTTGGGGGGAGGTTTGCTGTGCTCTTGGGGGGGGTTTAAACTAACTCTGCAGGGGCATGGGAACCCAGACTGTAGCTTTAGGGTTCAGGACCTGGAGTGTAGGGAGGTTAGGAACATGGCATCAATCTCAAAGGAGGGTACCTGTAAACAGGAAAGTGGCTTAAAGTGTGTATACTTCAATGCAAGAAGTATACGAAATAAGGTAGGTGAACTTGCAACCTGGGATTTCGATGTTGTGGCTATTACGGAGACATGGGGAGAACAGGGACAGGATTGGCTGTTGCAGGTTCCAGGGTTTAAATGTTTTAGTAGGGTCAGAGGTGGGGGTAAAAGAGGGGGAGGTGTGGCATTGCTTGTCAAAGATAGTATTACAGCGGTGGAAAGGACAATGGATGAAGACTCGCCATCAGAGGTAGTTTGGGCTGAGGTTAGGAATAGGAAAGGTGAGCTCACCCTGTTAGGAGTTTTCTACAGGCCTCCTAATAGTCCTAGAGATTTCATCAGGAGAAGAGTGAAAGTAATAGGGTGGTTGTTATGGGGGACTTTAACTTTCCAGATATTGACTGGGAAAACTATAGCTCGAGTTCGTTAGATGGGTCGGTGTTTGTCCAATGTGTGCAGGAGGGTTTCCTGAAACAATATGTAGACAGGCCAACAAGAGGTGAGGCCATACTGGATTTGGTTCTGGGTAACGAACCAGGCCAGGTGTTAGAATTGGAGGTAGGTGAGCACTTTGGGGACAGTGACCACAATTCGGTGACTTTTACTCTAGTGATGGAGAGGGATAAGCGTGCACTGCAGGGCAAGAGTTATAGCTGGGGCCAGGGAAATTATGATGCAGTGAGGCATGACCTAGGATGCGTGGCTTGGAAAAGTCGGCTTCAAGGCATGGGCACAATTGATATGTGGAGCTTGTTCAAGGAGCAACTATTGAGTGTCCTTGATAAGTATGTACCTGTCAGGCAGGGAGGAAAGGGTCGTGTGAGGGAGCTGTGGTTTAATAAGGAATTGGAATCCCTTGTTAAATGGAAGAGGGCGACCTATGTAAAGATGAGGCGTGAAGGTTCAATTGGGGCGATTGAGAGTTATAAGGTAGCTTCCTGTTTGTCCTATATAGTGTTTTGTGCAGTCCTTGCATGGGAATTTGTACACTACATAAGTTTTGCTCATGCTGGGTATCGGGTCCTTCGTTCTGGTGAGTTGTTGTCTGAGTGTGGCTGTTGGTTTGTGTGTTGTTATGAGTCCTAGGGGTCGCAGTAGTCTGGCTGTCAGTTCGGAAATGCTCTTGATGTATGGTAGTGTGGCTAGTCCTTTGGGTTGCGGCATGTCCTCGTCCCGTTGTCTTTCCCTTAGGCACCTGTTGATGAAATTGCGAGGATATCCGTTTTTGGCGAACACCTTGTATAGGTGTTCCTCTTCCTCTTTTTGCAGTTCTGGTGTGCTGCAGTGTGTTGTGGCCCTTTTGAATAGTGTCTTGGTGCAACTTCATTTGTGTGTATTGGGGTGGTTGCTTTCATAGTTCAGGACTTGGTCTGTGTGTGTGGCTTTCCTGTGTACCTTAGTGGTGAATTCTCCATTTGGTGTTCTCTGTACCATCACGTCTAGGAATGGGAGTTGATTGTCCTTTTCTTCCTCTCTCGTGAATCGGATTCCTGTGAGTGTGGAGTTGATGATCCGGTGTGTTTTCTCTATTTCCATGTTTTTAATGATTACAAAGGTAATGGTTGCCAGAATTTGTTTACACATACTGTAAAAAAAAAAGCTGTGAAGATATTGCAATCCTAATGTCCCTGTGGAGATTTACAGAGAGTATAGATAACAGGCTTCATGAACTCCAAGTTTAATTCAGTCAGGTTCCTCATCGAGGCAGAGCAGTGCAGTCTGAAAATGCATGGAATTACTCACAATATCAACAAGATATATTACGTGATCCTGGCCCTCATTGGTGTTCCAGGTAAGTGGTTTTACACAGAAACTGTCTAAATATGCTGCCCCTGGTTTTACTGTGGGGATTGATACTGCGTACAGACCTTTATTCAGGTACCGGATCACTTTTATCACCATTTTTCAAAACGTCGAGTGGTCTGATTTAACTCTGGAGCTTTGATTTATTGCCTCAGATACAAGTGGGGTTCTGATTACAGTTTGTGTGGTAGGGTTTAGTACAATGATGTGTATTCTAGGCGTAGATTCAGCATCTATCTGAATCATTATATTTACGATGTGGAGGTGTCGAGTGTTGGACTGGGGTGAACAAAGTTAAAAATCACACAACACAAGGTTATAGTCCAACAGGTTTATTTGAAAGCACTAGCTTTCGGAGTGCTGCTCTCTCATCAGGTAGCCAAAGGAACAGCGCTCCAAAAGTTAGTGCTTCCAAATAAATCTTTGGACTATATCCTGGTGTCATGTGGTTTTTAACTTTGCATTTACAGCAGAGAATGCTCCCATTTCAATCTGTGAAAGAAAAAATGATATTATCTAATCAGAAACAGAAATTACTAGAGAACCTCTGACAGCAGAGGTAACATTACGTGTCTGGTGACCGTTTTACAAAACTGAATGTGTTCAAACAGCCCTGGTTTTGTTTTCAGTCGCTTCATCGCCCCACCTCATCCTGCACTCCTGCCCCATCATCACTTCCACCCAAATAAGACACCCAGCTCACACAGAGGGCCAGCTGCACCTTGTCCCCTTGGCCGACTGAGGTCACTGCGTGTGGCAGAATGCCTTGCACCTTCACAATTTTCGTAAAAGGCTTCACCTAATCGGACCTTAAACTACGCTCTCCTTTCACCCTCTCTCTCCAAGAGACTAGTCGTGACTCCCTCCCCGTCTGACCTCTCTGTTCTTGGTCTCCAATGCTGTTGAACTGGCCATCTCAACAACATCGGCTCTGTATTGTCACATTTTACTGTGCTGCTCCAACAGAGAGTGGAGCTGATGGGATTTCCTGCTGGAGTTGGCGATTCCACTTTGACACGTAATTAATGGGCTGCCCCATAATCTCTAGGATCCCTGTGGCTTTGCTCATCAAATTGACAGTGACCTGAGCAGCGTCCTCACAAGACACACTCTTTTCCTGATTAAAACATCCACATTACCGCTGGCCCATTGTCTAGCTCTTTCACCTCATTCACCTTACAATAGAATCATTCACAGGTCTACCGAATTGTGAACCTCTCCTTTATAAATATCCCCTCTGACTCGATAAATGTTGAAAACCAGCTCATTCCTGGTGTGAACCAGTTCAGATATAAATTTCATCAACCTGGCAACTTCACTCGGTTTTTCTCCCGACTGGCGTCACCTGACAAGCTGTGTGTTACCATTTATCTGCATATACAAGTTTTTTTTAGAAAAATCAGATTCCTAGCTCTCTGAGTATTTTCTTTCATTGTCAAGGATTTCCAGCTAAATAACCAGAGGTGTCATTTGTGGATGAGGCATCAGGGAATCTCTGATATAATTTCCATGTATTTAGATCAAAAGAAATCAGTCACTCAAGCCCGCTCCACCTTTCAACAGGAGCATAGCTGATGCAACATCCCTCACATCCACTTCCCTGCCCTTTCCCTGTTCTTCTC